>NW_017304849.1:344-1262 GCF_001594115.1 Trachymyrmex septentrionalis
TGCAAATAAAATATTGAGATAGCTAGTTTATACTTTATAAAACATTGACTTTCCCAACAAATAATTCAGAAATATGTATAAAATATCTACTAAAAATATTTACTTATATGTATCATAAATATTATATAAAGTACTTAGTTCATATTTTAATAATATTTAAAAAATAAAACTTAAAAAAGTGAATGTGTAAAATATTTATATAACATTTCAAAGAAATAAATAGTAATAGATATTTATGAATATTTATTATAAATATGCTAAGAATATTCTTAAAATTAACTATTATCTCTAATCCCGGTTTATTTTGGTCAACTTACTTCCATGGCTATTTCTATTGAAAGAGAAAATATTATCAAACTTTGTAGCAAATTATTCTGTAGTCGAAATCTCTTGTGTTTTCTTTGCATTGTGTATAGCAGCGTTGTTTTGTTGTAAAATAACATTTTCTTCGTGATTTTCTTCGATAAATGGAATTAAACATTAAGTTTTCTAATAAGTCAATATATTTTTCTGCGTTCTGATACAAATTTTGCATATTGACATCTTTGAATAATTAAACGCAGTCCATACTATCAAACATCAGTCAAAATTTCTGCTCATAGCTACTTATCAGTTCGTAAACTGTGCGAGTAATATTTAAAAGCATCAGGTTCATGTAGGTTACTTTTTGGGTTAAAAAATACAACATTTTTCCATTCTTTATATCAAGTCATATGAGTTCGAGCAAACTTCAATCTCGCAGTTTTATGGCCTTGAGTATAAGGAGGCATCAAGGACTTTAAACCTTTATCTTGTTATAGTATTTGTAGCCAGTTATAGCACACGTTGTGTACAATAACCAGCTATTTCAAAATTCTTGCTACTTCGCCGCTTTATTCCCGGTTCGTATTTCTTTAAAATTCATGAATGATCACACCT
>NW_017304850.1:0-1079 GCF_001594115.1 Trachymyrmex septentrionalis
GGATGGGCGCTTCGGAGATTCCAAAGTCATCTCCATTTTATTTAATGAAATTATATGATTGTTTTACACAATATGATTCTTCTAATTGTTCTGTATATAAAAATATTAAGGTAGTGTATGAAAAAATCAAGTTTATTTATTCTTTAGATATTTATTCTTAAGATATATATTCTTTATTCTGACATATTGTATATTAACATAAAATATTTAATAACTCATAAAGTATTAATATTTTTAGAATCGTATCTTAATACTTTTATGAAAAGAATAATGAGATGAATAAAAAAAACGATGAAAAAAAACGCACATTATTTAAAAAAATATGTCTATAAAAAGGATAATTTTTTACATTAGCAGTTATGTGTTTCTTTTTCATCAATTGATTCATCTTAAGGAATTACAAAAAAAATTAATAATTTACGAGTTATTTAATATTTTATGTCAATATATACCAGAATAAAGTACGAAATATCTCTATTAGCTTTTTAATATCACTATTTTAATACTTTTACATGCAAAATAATTAGAGAAATCATATTGTGTAAAAAAATTATTCATTTCTATTTAAAAAAGTGGAGGTGAACTTGAAGTCTTTGAAGCGCTTCCACCTACAGAGAAACTATTACTAGTATATTGTACTCCTCTTGACTACACAACTTCAATAAATATATCATTTCATATCTTTAAAAACAGCGAAAACGTTCTAACTGAACAGAGTTACTGCTTCACCCTCTCTCTATATATACATATATAATAGAATAAATACGTACATATAAAATAGAATGTATTCTAGATCATCTTGACAATTAATTTTTTTGAATTTAATTCTTTCGCTCCTAACGCCGGCTATGTCTGACATCCACGATCGATCCGTATAGACGAACATGGCTGTAGCCAGAATTCGCAAACGAATTAATTTATAATGTTTCTTATATAATAAGAGTTACGCCAAATTATCTTGTACAGTAATATACGAGTACAGCCAATCGTAACTAATTTTATCAAATAATATATTTAAACATACGAGTAATTAGTAGTGGTAGTATATTGATGTTTATATAATGCCACTGGCATGAAGG
>NW_017304851.1:0-392 GCF_001594115.1 Trachymyrmex septentrionalis
TTTTATCTTAATTTACTCAAAATCCGGATTACACAAATTTTACCAATAACATTGTGTTCACCAAGAAAAAATTTTCGAAATATGTACTTTGTACTTCGGAAAAAAAGAAAAGTGACTTTTTATCGAACAGTGTAATAAGCGTATGCAAACAACTGACAATAATAAACAATAAACGTGCAAGATAACGAACTCAATACGACGCACTACTTCTTTAAGTACTAAATAAATTGTTTGCACTAAAGGAAACTTTTCAAATATTAGGAGTATAAATAAGTTTCCGCCGTTTTTTATCAAAAATTGGGCATTTATTGTGAAAGAACGGTACCTAATGTTTTATTCGAAGTATTGTCCATCGCTAGCCACTACTTTTTCCCATCTTTCTGGCAGCATAC
>NW_017304852.1:0-206 GCF_001594115.1 Trachymyrmex septentrionalis
AAATTTGAAACTCTATTTCTAGCACGGATGCTTTAATTCAGGATACAATAAGGAGCAGTTTTAAAGAATGCACCGTTATCGATAACCATAACGATTGCACATTGTTTGAATAAGATTATAGATAGGATCATTGTGATGGAGAACGGTTCTATCGTGGTTGGTTTTTCCGTTTTAACAATTAAAGTGTGAATGGGTTAAGAAGAATA
>NW_017304853.1:0-505 GCF_001594115.1 Trachymyrmex septentrionalis
ACTCGATAAAAATTCCTAGTCCCTTCATAGGTCGATAGATTTTTGACAACTTTGACAATCGTCCGCCTCCTTTACTAGTAGTGCTTTTCTCATAAGATTTTGAAAAGTGAGGATGACAAAAACTTTTGAGCTATCACCATCCCTATAATCGGTCTAACAGCTTTTCTGACCCCATACAAATTATCACGAAAAGAAGCTCTCTCACTTCGCTTTTATCTTCTGTTTTGTATACACTTACTGGAATGGAATCTCACACAATATCAGTCTACGTCTGATAAACATTAAAACCTTTCAGAAAAAAATTTTAATGGCTCGGTTTATCTTGTTCTCACCACCTCTCCTGACTTCTACGGGTAAAGATTATTTTAAATTTTTAAGAAAAATTTTAAGAAAGTTTATGTTTTTATTTTTTTTATCTGCGCGCACGGAATAATTTTATTTATGCGCAGCGTCGGAGAGTGTGGGAATGTCGACGAAAGCCTATAAATACTAACGAAAATCGAGT
>NW_017304853.1:2276-4412 GCF_001594115.1 Trachymyrmex septentrionalis
CTGTTCGTACTCTAGCCGCGCGACAAAGAATGCTGAAGTCCAAATCCCCACTCACCATTTTTCAAATCTCTATTTCTTCTAAGACCCTCTGCCCCCCACCCTTTCCAATCACCTTTTGGGTGAGTATAGGGCGAACCAATCAAATCTTGGGTGAGTATAGGGCGAACCAATCAAATCTTGGGTGAGTATAGGGCGAACCAATCAGAACGCGCCATTTCGGCTGACTGACCCGTCTAGGCCACGCCCATGGCGCCAGAGGGAGACGTGGAGGGGGTTTGTTGTGACGCCCCATGGCTACTCATATACTACTATCGAACTACTAGAATGCACTGAAGTTAACATTAATTAGACTTTCGGTAATGTTGCGTAAATACCATGTTTATCATCCAAAAAGCTGAAAAATATTTAAAAAATATTAATATGATATAATATAAAATATTATATAATATAACATAACTTTTATAATATAACATAACTTTTATAATATAGTAGAGTGTCAAACGGAATATAACAGATAATATAACGTGTGCATAACATTCTACGTCCACGTTAGTTGTAATTTCTCACTCACAAATCATTGCAGCTAGATAATATAAATATAACATGTAACTTAAGATGTCATATAATAGTTATATAACACTTTTATAATTTGCTGCGTTATTGTTATAAAATTAGATCATGACTGTTATGTTGTATATATTATCCTAACTTAATTTAATGCTTTTTGCACATACTATTCTCTCAAAAAGATCTTGGAATTAATTCTAAAGCAAAAACAAATGGAACAGTTTACTTTCGCTTAAAATTAATTCCAAAATCTTTTCTGGAATTAGTATGTGCAAAATACATTTCCTAAGAATTGTTTTTGCCTAAATATAAAAAACAACATGTAATAATTGATTTTATTTTATTTATTTATAAACTTCATAGTTTGTAATAAATACATATATATTTATAAATATCATTACTAAGTACATTTGAAGTATTTAATCATAATATTCATATATTATACTATAATCATCTGTGTATTATTTTATGATAATTGTTAAGTTTAGCCTCTTTACTTCCAATGTTGATAAAATTAGATTCATTCAACGATAATATCGTGAGTTTAGCGTTCACCGTAGTACACACGGTACTGCTAAAATTCCCTATATTCCTATGGGCAATGTGCTGTGTGCAATACTCTGTGTACAATAATGTCCCGTGTGGAAACGCCGGCAAAAACGTCATATTGCTGTGTACAAACGAAGCTGGCAATCGTTTTGTAGGCAAACAGAGCTCTCTCCATATCAAACATGTGATTATGTAGTTCTGGAAACAAATTTTCCGTGGCTAAATTGGCAAATACTGCATTTGCTACTATGTAATTAAATCTTGGTATGTCCATAGGTAACTCATGGATAGCTCTTTGAAACATCTTTTCAGTCAAACTTCAAATTGTTACAACATCGTGAGAAGGAAATATAAGGCCGCCATTCAATTTTTGAAGAATTAACTTAAGCCTATTGTCGTTGGAGTTGCCATTGTAGAGAACAGAGCAACAAGATGAATCTTTTAAACACTATTCGCATGATGTAACCTGTAATTAATGCAACTGCATTTTCAGAAAATTGGGATAATTTAAAATAATTTGGTAGCATTTCCGATTTATTTTTCAGTGTATAGTTTAGTGCATAATATATGTTCGCCTGACCTGCGTTGACTGGCACAATAATCGAACTGCTAAAGTGCGCTGAAGTTAAAATTAACTAGAATTTTGGAAAAGGTGATGCTTAGTCTTCAAATATCAAATTCATATATCAAATTGAACTGAAAAAGATTTAAAAAAACTTTATAATATGATATAATATAAAATATATTATGACATAACCTTTATAATTATATAGTAGATTATCAAATATTCTATTTGTAAAATCTCAAAATTGTGATAAGAACTTGAAATTCTGTTTGGTTTAATAACAATGCATTTAATTTTGTATAGGTTGATATCAAAATGTAATCAAACTCAGGAAATGGAAAGTTTCTTTTTAAAAGTAACAAGTTACAGTTATTCGTTACCGAGTAGAAAAAAATAACAAGTCACCATTAATAGTTACTGATTTTTAAAAATAACTTGTTACTGTTACTGTTACT
>NW_017304853.1:4512-12702 GCF_001594115.1 Trachymyrmex septentrionalis
ATAACAAGTCACCAATAGTTACTGATTATTAGTAACTTAATAGTTACTGATTTTTAAAAATAACTTGTTACTGTTACTGTTACTTGAAAAAGTAATTTTTCATTATTGATTTGTTACTTTTTTAAAATCGATGACCGCCAATCACAACGGACGGGCTAGGGGTTTTCTAGTTACAAGCGCCATGAACTGTAAAAAATTTTTGTGTAAAATTACAACTATTACAGTGGTATATATACTATAAAAGTAGTATAATTTTGACACCCGCAATAATAGTTGTAAACGTTCACGCGTTTGTAAATTATTAATATAAAAATGAAAATATTATATTAGTTCAATCGGAAAGTTCCGTCCGTTTTTTTGTAAAAAGTATGGTTATATTTAAAAACAAAATGAAAAAATACCTCAAACAAAATATTGTCCATCGTTAGCGATGACTTTTTCCCATCTTTCGGGCAGTAAGCAAATTCCGCAGCGAAAGAATGACTTATCTTTGAAAGCTATCCACTCGAAGACCCATTTTTCGATGTCTTTATAAGAATTGAAGTGTTCCTCTCTGTAAGTGCGTGTGCCATCGATCGAAATAAGTGATAGGAAGGGTCTCGTGAATAAGCAGCATAAAGTAGCATTTCTCAATGAAGTGCTTCTAACGTTTCCTTGACTAATTTTGTAACGTGAGGTCGAGTGTTGTCATAAAGCAAAATCACTTTATGCTGTCTCGTTTAACATTCTGGTCGTTTTCCGTGCAATGCTTGGCTCAAAAGGATAATTTGTTCTCGGTAGAGATCCCCTGTGACTGTTTGACCAGATTTCAACAGCTCGTGGTACAGTACACCCTTCTGTTCCCACCAAATACAGAGCATTGTCTTCTTTCCGGGAATATTCCGCTTTGACGTCGATGTCGATGATTGGCCTAGATCGCAAATGGTTTTTTCAGCGTTTGGAATTATCGAAATAGATCCACTTTTCATCGACACAAGTCACAATTCGGTGCAAAAACCTTTCTTTTTGTTGCCTAGCAAGCAGAATTTTGCAAATGGTTTTTTGTCTTTCAATATCTCTTGACTTCAGTTGGGATTCATTTTCTTTCCTTGTAGACCTTTCTCAAAGCTTTCAAACGATCGGAAATAACAGATTAAGCACAATTTAATGCTTCTGCAAGTTTTTGCATTTGGTATGGGTCTTCATCCCCCAATCCCTGTAATTCTTCGTCTTCAAATGCTCCTGACCGTCCAGGACGCTTTTTGTCCTCCACATCAAAACCACTTTTAAAGCGTCGAAACCATTCTCTGCATGTCTTTTCGGAAGGAGCACTATCACTATAAACTTCTACAAGCATTCGATGACCTTCAGCTGCAGTTTTCTTCCATTTGAAGCAAAAGATTAACACTTCGCGCAAATGACGCTTATTTGGCTCAAACGTCGACATTTTCGAGCAGTAAAAAATAATGTTATTCATGCAAACATACACCTTTATATACTGAATTTTTTTGATAAATGGTAAAACTAAAAAATTAAGCTTGGTTTAGATATTAGAGTTATCAACAGTTCTAACTACAGCTATTTGCCACTAAACAGACGGAATTTTCTGATTGACCTAATACATTTGACATTAATACGCAAAAAATTACGTAATATTACTGCAATTTGAATAATTACAGAAAATATTCAAAATATCTTACTATTTACGTAACTTTTCATGTAAAATAAGCTATATTTACACAATAAATGCAAATTAACATAATTTTTATTACATAACATTTGTGAAATTGTCTAATTTTTTATATTTACAGAACTAATCACGAAATTTTTACATTATATGTGTAAATTTATAAAATTTGTTTACAGTGTGAGTGGCCTGTGTAGAATCATGTTCAATTATATGCAAAGAAACAATAAAAGTAACTGTAAAATTCGTTACCGTTACGAAAAAAATGTAATTTCGTTACCGTTACAGTTACCAAAGGGAAAAGTAACACAGTTATCAATAAAGTTAATAAAAAAGTAACTTGTAACTGTAACTTTGTTACACACAAGTAATAAATTACTTCTATTCCCTGATCAAATCATTTTCTTGTGTACTAAAAAAAATAAAAGATGTATTGTACCTCAAGTAGTATCTATTGGTTCATACATGTTTTATTACGTTTTCTAAATGTACCTAATGTTCAACAAACATTTAAAGCAGCTTATATAAAATCAACATGTGATCTTGAAGACTGCGCGACAAAAAATAACTTTTCTACTTTTTCTCCGAAATGTGACAGTATATTTTCCGAAGGTTTTTTAGCGCTGAACACGATGCCATTGACAGAATTGGCACAGCAAGTTAGGATTTTGAATAAATTGAAATGAAATAGGCAAAAATAATGTTTTTGGTCATATTTGACAATATTTTGCAGCAAAAAGAAACTGATTTTTAAATAAACTAACTGGCATGCAAAAGTATAATTCAAGAGATTTTAAACAAACTTCGGATATGATAGTATGACTTTTTTTTTATCAAGTTATAGCTGTTCAAATTTTAGATTTTTTGTAACATTCCATGTTTACACACAACGTACACACATTACAGACTCACACAATATTTAGTTCATATTTCTGTCAATTCACTAGACATGCAGCATCGTCGTATAGTATGCGGCATTGCCAGCAGAGGGATGCATTCAGTTAAATTTTTTGATGAAATTAATGTAAAATAGAATAAAAGACACCCATTAAAAGATTTTTCAGGTCTGTTTTAACAAAATAATTTTTGGAGTAAACCTCAAGAACTCTAAGATGAAAACATAATATTTTTTTGATATATTTACAGAGAAAATGAAATCTTTTGATACTTTAAAATGTTATCACATTTATTAAAATAAACACATTTCATTCACGTTCAGATAGCTCTACAACATTCGTTCAATTAAAATTGGGGATGAATCGGATCATAAAATTTTACAGCATACCAGATATCAAATATCCGGTATCCGATCGAATATCCGAAAAGGCAATTTCTTCGAGTCGGATATCCGACATTTTCCGGATATCCAACTGGATTCTGAGAGTGTCTTTTAAAAAAGAAAAAAGCTTATAGAGAAAAAGATTGTAATTTTGCACCAATGTATGAAATATTATAACATCATGAATATGCATACTTATTTCTAAAAAAAATCAACAATTTAACTATATCAATCTTTAACCGGATATATTCCCGGATACTAATGATATCTGACTATCCGGTCGGATAGTAAAAAAGTGCCAGATGGTATCGGATACCGGATAATTTCCGGATATGTTACATCTCTAGTTAAAATGCCGATAGATTCTTTGCAACTTGGAGTAAGACTTTAGACGGAAACTGTTTCCATAGTATTGCCTTGTAATTTCTAACGACAAATATAATCGGTTTACAAGAGGACAATTGTTGCTCATAAGTGTTAATGGAAATAATTGTCGGCAATCTATAATAGACAAATTTGGAAGCCATTTTTTTAAACATTGAA
Source organism: Trachymyrmex septentrionalis (assembly GCF_001594115.1). Lineage (NCBI taxonomy): Eukaryota > Metazoa > Arthropoda > Insecta > Hymenoptera > Formicidae > Trachymyrmex > Trachymyrmex septentrionalis. Next base: position 8,001 of record NW_017304853.1, read on the forward strand.
GGAAACTTAAGCAAAGCAATTTCAAATAAATTGACAATAACCTACAGACAGCGTGCAAATGTTGAATTTGTTTAGAGACCAGTATTTCCCAGATAGATCACCGAATTTGCTGATATGTTTCTGAAAATCGTTGCAACAACTAATTTCGATAAACTCGGGACAAGTTGAGATAGCATTATATCTGTTACGATGAACTTGTGACTTAACACAGAACGTGATATAAAACTTAATAGAATTCTAATTTTAAAAACAGTAATTTGAAAGAGACTTGTTATCATCAATATACTGTTCGCAGCTAAAAGCATGTTTACAGCCACAATTACGGCAACATGTACCAAACATTAATCATACATGTGCTATATGTACATATAACAAAATGATGCCATCAAGAGGCTATCAATGCCATAATCGAATTTAGAATTCATATGAGGACGATATTTCACATAATGAGGAAGCACCTTGCTCCCTAATTTGTTGACATTTGTTATTGCAACGGTTAGCAAAACATGATGATATCTTAATTGAACTCATTTGCCATAAATTCAAGATGCCATTATATTGCCATTATGATGGAATTAGAATTCCATCGTAGTAAAGTTAAGCTTTAATATGAATACTTTCATATTAAAGCTTAACTGTGGGGATCACTTCACATGCGAAATGGTGTGCTCTTTATATTCTTTCTTATATTGTATAATTATTATTTACGAGTTTATGTATCTCCGTCGTAGTCCTCTGTCTGGCAGAGATGCATAATGCTCGCGGGTGAGTGATTTTCGTAATAACATTTTTGTAGCAACGAATTACGATGGCATCTGTTAAAAAACTTCATAGCTTAAAGTCGTACACGTAACAACGGATAAACATCATTACATATATTTTGTTGCCGTCATATTTTCTTCATAACGCTCAAGATGAAATAATTAATCATTCATTGCTGTTATATTGCTGTCACTTTGCCGACAGTAACGTACAGCTATTGTCCATTAGTGACCGTTTGTTTTTGAAATTTCATCAACTGATTGCATTCATATTGCTGCATTTGTAACGTATCCTATTTTGATGTCAATAAATGTATGCTAAATATAAGACAATAGTCAGTTTGCTCAATGTGCTAAATCACGCTTGGTTATCTGGATTCTTTTGCTACCAAAAAAAAATGTTACAAATGGCCAAAAACATTTTTGCTTCAATTCATTTCAAATTCATTTATTCAAAATCCTGACGTGCATGGCATATTCTGTCGGTGCCGCGATAAGCGCAAAAAAATTTTCAGGAAACGTATTATCCCACTTGTTGGAAATAATCAGTTTCTCTTAGCGCGATACTACCGCGAACCGATCCGTGTTCTACAGCGCCCTCTCGCGCCGGCAATTTAACATAGCGGCCACGCTCCTTTTTTTGTCTTTTCAGAGCTCCTTTTTTTGTCTTTTCAGAGCGTTGGCGACATTCGTACGCGTCGGTCGTTTTCTCTTTACGCTTCTTGTATTTTCGGTATCTCAGCGTGTTATTTCTTTCGTTGTTGATTCCCAACCCATTGCGCAACCTTAACAGGACTTCTAACAGATTTTTCTTGTAGCATTGCATTTGGAGATTCTGTACCTGTATTAAAACTATCAGAAAGCAGAAAGCTGCACTGTACATCTGAAAAAATATATTATGTTTTCATTATATTTATTGAAAATATTTGTGTTAAAATATTTATAATAGTAAAAGAAAAGAGATTTTTATATAATAACAATAATGAAAGATAAGCACATGCTGTTGATTAAAAAGTGATTCTAATATAATGTTGCCATTTAGATATTTATGTAATTTGCAGGATTGAATGTAAAAGTGTTTATTCTATTATATATGTATACTTTTATTACATATACAATTTTACAACATTATACAATTTTATTTAATAGAGGACATACCTGATAAATGAAATTATATCCATAGCAGAAATATCCAATGCCGAATTTTACCTCCCTGAGTTTGATTTGCAATATAAACTGTAACATCTAATTAAAATTAAATAATTGAATAAAATTATTAAAATGTTAGATATACACTATCTTTCATTAGAAAGTTCGGATACACGCTTAAGCTCTAAACGATTATGTAAAAAATTGAGACACTGTTATAAAACATCAAATTATTATAGTTGTTAGATATCAAAGAATCAATCCTACCCCTTAAGTTAAATAACATTTTGTTATTTTTAACTCTTCAATATATGTCAAAATCCATTTTTCAATTTTAGAGTAAATAGTATTAATAATTAATTCGTATTAATAATTAATTTTTATACAAATTTAATATATTCTCTTGAGTTAAACCATTTAACTCCATTTTAATTAACACCATATTGAAAAAAGTCAGTAGCGATCTATAAAAATGATTCAAAATTACTCAAATTGGATACAATTCAGCATTATGAATTTGATAGCAAATGACTTTTATATATTTTAGACTACTTGTACATCTAACACTAATTACACAAGTTCATAAAATATTCAATTTTATATATTAAAATGCACTGTGTTTATTTTGTAGGACATTGATAGCATAATTATATTGGCTTTTGCGTGTAAATAAAAAAAAAATTTATAAACCTTCTTAGCCCAGCCTACCTATGGCGTTAGCATGTGTGAATAAGTATCCTAATGTCCTAACGTGTATAAACAGATAACACAATTTAATTATAATAAACAAAAACGGATGCCTGACAAATCAAATAACAATAACACAATTGCTGTTTTATAATGTCCCAATTTTTACATAATCATTCGATGAAATTTATGCACATGCCCGAACTTCTATGAGCGCTGGTAAAATTATACATATAATAATTAGAATTCTACATAAAATCTTGTCATTATTTACCAGGTCGCGTAACTCTTCATCGAGATTATAATTAGACAATTTGTGAAGAATTGATACTGTCTCGTCTATCTAAAATTATTTTTATACAATATGAATATCTTTAATAAAACTGAAAATTTTGTACTCAAAAGATTATTTAAGAGGCTCAATAGATTACTTAAAAGGCTTTCATATTTGTAATTTTAATGTTGCGAAATTGTTGCTTGTGCTTATAATTCTAGTTATAAATAAATAATAATGTTTTAATTTTACTATACCTTATGATAAATAGTTTGACATATGTAGTTTGATGTGAGAAATAAGATGTTGATCGAAATGTAAAGGTAATAATTTTCTATAATTATCTTAATATAATCAAAGGTCCATAATTCTTCATTTCTGTATAAAAGTGCAATACTTATATCGGTATACATGTCCATAAATCTATCAAAGCTCCATAATATTTGAGATAACATTGCTATTTTGAATATTTTATTTAGTTTGTGAGATATAAGGCATAGTTGTAGGTAGACGTGCCTATAAAGTAATTGTTTTAATTAATCAAACCATAGAGACACACAAGAGAGGTATTAACAGTAAACAAAATAAATTATTATCGTAGAATTCGATTTAAAAGACAATATAGTTGTAATTTGCGATTGATACAAAATGTGTGTTATTTTACATACAGTTTAAGTTAAAGCTTCTGAGTACTCAACCAAGAACTCTGCGTTATCGATAGCGACACAGAATCAGACGACGGTCTGGCGAAACCGGTAGCTATACATTTAAACACAAAGCATAGAACATGGACTGGAAAAATAAATTATGTACAACAAAAAACAAAATAAGTTATAACTGCAACTTGTTAAATTAATGACATATAATAATAAATATGATTAAATTCTTCAAAACAAAGGGTATAATTTTCAGTATGCTGTGTAATATTTATGTAAATATTTAAAAAGTTAACATTAAATTACAAAGATATGTCTCTATAATATACGAAAAATACATAAATGTATATGACATACATATATGTGCCGAAAGTTGAAAAATTCAATTTATCGATGAAAGTACAATAATTAAAATTTTATCGGATCAAAATAGCATATTCTAAAGACGTTTTATATTAGTATGATAATTATAAATGTCCTGAGGTAATCATATGGACGATTTAATGTTCCGGATCAGAATGGGACCATTCTGATCAAATTAGAATATCCTAAGGAAATATATTGCAATGTAGCTTATACATATAGGCGTGGAAAAGTGACGTTTTGACGACAAAATTTATGTTGACATTTCGTTATTATTCGCTTAATTGTGAAAATGTGATGTCTTGTCTCATACTTATCAAAGTCGTAATTATCGACAAAAACTGAAGTTATCTTAGAATTTTATACACAAAAGCGTATTTTGTACTCGTTTCAACAGCTGTCAGACCGAGTGTTTCTGCCCGAATATAGGCTCACTTTATGTGCCTTTTACAACTATTTACTGATTGTCAAGAGAGGAAAGGACACCCAGCAAAAAATGGATTGAAATGAACTGAAATGGATTCAGAAATATTGATTCACGAATGTTAAAATAAATGCTTTTCAATGCTGAATGGATTTTTATTCATTTATAGGAACTGCATGGAGCATATCTCTTGCTTTTCCATCTAAAAATAATATTAGCTTTTTCTTGTTAATGCACAAGCTAATAATACAATATTAGTGCATTGTGCATTGTGAATATTGTTCAATTCAAAATTTTGAATGGTTAGAAAATGCAGTTTTTCAATCCAATTGCATCCAATTGAATCTAATTAAATCCAAATAAAAATATTCACTATTTAAAAAAAAAA
>NW_017304853.1:14279-16355 GCF_001594115.1 Trachymyrmex septentrionalis
ATACATGATATTCCATAACCTTTCTATAGATATATTGCAGATTATATCGATAGTATATAACCTAGTTGCGTGCTGGTACCATCCACAGACCGTAATTATACTATAAGCACATCACGGGACATCATTAGTCTGTATCAGTAATTAAAGTAACGCGAGACATAGGAACTATCTTAGTGTGTACTATAATACGTCGCAGTACGTATTTCGAATGTTCTGAGAACGCAATATACTTTTTCAGTATCCCATGAAACCTGCTTAGAATTAACATGTGCTATTAGAGTTATGATTCTCATCGAGTTTAAAATCGCCTTAAATTTTTATTCTTATACAATTTTTAAAAAAGTATAAAGAAAATGAATTTTTTAATTAGATTACATATTAATAAATAAAATGAAATAACTAATAAAATAAACATATTATTTTTGAAAAATATAAAGAAAATGAATTGTTTTAGATTACGTACCAATAAATAAAATAAATATATGAATAAAATAATATAAATATGATCAACATAATAAAAAAAAAATGAAATTGATAAATGAATAATAAATACATAATAATTATAATAAATAATAACGATACTAATATTAATAGTATATTAATATTATTTATAATAATAATTAGCAAATGTTAAAATTAATTTATTAAATTATAATCAAATGTGAAAATTAATTTATTTCGGAGACTTAATTTTTCTTATATTTCAAACAAATTTTTTAAAAAATAAAGGTACAATTATATATGAAAAATAAGGTTTCTGAAATGTATTAATGAAATGTATTAATTTTCATTAGTTTCACATTTATGTATATATGTAATTTATAATGTAAAAGATTTAATAGACATAAGATCTTAATAATTTTTTAAATATAATGTATTCGAAGTATGAATAGAGTACAAATTTTATCTATTGGGTCGTCCGGAAAGTTTGTGCGTATTTTCCGCACGGACCTTTCCGGATAACCCAAGGTTGTCCGGAAAGTCCGTGCGGAAAATACGTACGGACTTTCCGGACGACCCAATACATCATTTCTAATTGCTCAATGATATTCTAAAAATGTTATCCTAAGAATTATATAATATATAAAATCATTCTTAGATCATCTGAGATAGAGATTTTTATCATGATCAAAAAATGACATAAATTCATCAATATGACGGCAAATTGATATTATTTTGATTTTCTTGTTCTCCATGGGTATGAAACAAAACAGTATTCATTGCTACATAAATTAAATGTACTTAACATTAACCTTACTTCTGTCGGGAACTGCATTTATTACTTATTTGCCGTATGTGACTTGCATATCGCATGGGTTATCACTCGATATCAGTTGTTCGATATTTTCTCGCATGCAATACATCTCACATTAAAGAATATAATTTCTGTTATCGCATGCGATATCGTATGATATCATATGCGACATCTAGGATCCTCCATTTAATAATAGACCCCCCACCCCCCTGTTACTAAATGGCAACGCAAAATAAGCCTATACTTGCATAAATTCCATACATAACAAACAAATAATAATAGCTATAATGATAATTACATAAGTGAACCTTATTTAATAAGTACTAATATTGTTTACAAAAAAAAGATTTATATTTATTTCAAATAATTGACTTATTTGTTATTTTCCATAGTTAGAAAGTTGAATAATAAATTATAATAAATTAAACATTGTGTACTGGTAAATTTTGCAGTGGATTGTTATAAACATAGTTCATGCATAAAAGTTTTTGTGTTAAACAAACGTACTGCTATCGATTCCATTTCTTTAATCCCTTTTTATGTACTTTCTATGACAAATCTTTTAAACATGTCTATACTGCAAACGTAAAATAAATTTTACAGTATTAAATTTAAAAGTGGGTCTTATTTAGCGATGGGCCTTATTCCTCAGCTCAGGTCTTTCAATTCCATTTAAAAAAGACTATTATTATATCTTCTAGCATCTCTAGAAAAAAATAACTTGACCAAAATGTGCCCTCGAATTGTTGCATTCGAAAAAACTTTTTTTTAAATTTTTTATACTTTTGGGATATTACAATGTAAAAGTTAAAATGATGCAC
>NW_017304853.1:16455-16920 GCF_001594115.1 Trachymyrmex septentrionalis
CATCTTTTCTAATTGCTCAATGATATTCTAAAAATGTTATCCTAAGAATTATATAATATATAAAGTCATTCTTAGATCATCTGAGATAGAGATTTTTATCATGATCAAAAAATGACATAAATTCATCAATATGACGTCAAATTAATATTATTTTGATTTTCTTGTTCTCCATGAGAATGAAACGAAACAGTATTCATTGCTACATAAATTAAATGTACTTAACATTAACCTAACTTCTGTCGGGAACTGCATTTATTACTTATTTGCCGTATGTGACTTGCATATCGCATGGGTTATCACTCGATATCAGTTGTTCGATATTTTCTCGCATGCAATACATCTCACATTAAAGAATATAATTTCTGTTATCGCATGCGATATCGTATGATATCATATGCGACATCTAGGATCCTCCATTTAATAATAGACCCCCCACCCCCCTGTTACTAAATGGCAACGCAAAAT
>NW_017304854.1:0-534 GCF_001594115.1 Trachymyrmex septentrionalis
AGGTCTCAATGGAATCAAGCGAAACACGTCCTGCGATACTTGGGTAAAACCAAGAACCTTGGATTGACAAAGCTGGAAACGAGCAACGGATTTAAGTTTATTGCAACGCAGACTGGGCAGGAGATCAAGATGACCGACATTCATACACCGGTGTTGCGATCATGCTAGGAGGAAATCTCATCCATTGGCGATCAACGAAACAGACTGGCATATCAACTTCCACAATGGAAGCAGAATATGTGGCCCTGTCGACTGGAATCAAAGAAATAGTGTGGTTAGATATGTTTTTATCAGTACTTGAACTTTCTTCTTTATTCACAGGTTGTCAAATGTTCTGTGACAATCGGGCAGCAATAGATTTCTCCAGAAACAGAGTGGAGAAAAACAGGACGAAACATATCGACATCGCCTACCATATTGTGAGGGAGAAAGTAGAGGATGGCGAGCTGGTCCTATCGTATGTGCCGTCCAACGAAAATCCTGTGGACATCCTTACCAAGGGATTAAAACGAATCTCACATAATCGTTGCCTGA
>NW_017304854.1:717-1314 GCF_001594115.1 Trachymyrmex septentrionalis
CTCTAACCGTTTTTGTATACGATGTGTCGTCAAGTCTGTTTTTGACTAAATAAACCATCTTTCAATCATTTATTGGAATTCACTCATTCCCAATATATATTGTGCCAACATATAATGTATGAATTTTATTCTATTTATGCCGAATATATTTTGTTCAATTTTTCTAGCATTTTTTGAAGCATGTTATGATGCAGTGTTTTTAGAATTTTTGCTGTATTTTTGTTAACGCTAATTGAAATGATAGATTGTGCTCGACTGCTGCCCGATTTTTGCCAACATAATATGTAGCATAAATTTACAGTGCGTGCTTCCGACACGTATCTGGGGGGCTGTCCAAGGTCGGTGCTTTTGGCTTGAAATCGAAATGTGAGGTACTCACATCTATTACCATTTCTACTAAGGAGTAGGAATGGTAATAGGTGTAAAGTAAGGACTTTATTGCTATTTGATTATAGCGTGCGACTTTCGATTTCAGAGACGACACTTGTTTGAAATCGCTAAAAGTTTTTGACTTGTGTCTTTCACTATGTTTAAAAATATTCTATTATTCATATTTTTATAGTTAAATATATTATGAATAATAGTATCTTATAATAT
>NW_017304855.1:0-242 GCF_001594115.1 Trachymyrmex septentrionalis
TTCTTTTTCTTCTTCTTCTTTCACGTCCTCTTTCTCTTCCTCATCCTTTTCCTCTTCCTTCTCTTCTTCCATTATCTCATCAACCTCTATCAATCTCGTCAATTTTAAGATGATGGAATAATTCAATTTTGCCGATATGTAGTCGAGTGATATCAATTACAATAGTCCTATCATTTAGTTATTACGTCCAAGCTTCGCATGCATGGAGCTGAGGAGCTGAACGCGACAGGAATTGAATTATT
>NW_017304856.1:0-431 GCF_001594115.1 Trachymyrmex septentrionalis
TTCCTGAAGAAATTTTAAAAATTAAAAAATATATATATACTTATACACATTTTTAAGTTTATATATATATATTTTTTTTTTCAATAGATATGAATTTTAAAAATATTAAGAATTTGTATGAGCAAGTCACAGTTATATATGCATCTGTCATACAAGTATTTTGAATTTTCTAATTCTTATGTCAGAATCGTTATGATCAGCAACCAAAAAAACCCCAGAAGTACACATGTGTTTTAGACACGATTTTAAAAGTAAAATTAGCAGTATAAGAAGTGCTATTTTAAACAAATTATTTTTTTGTCAAAATCGAGATCAGCCACGTAGATGAACGTAGTTCACTGCTTTTTATTTGGATTCACATTTCAGATTGACAAATGTTTACAGAATTTATTAAAATTAAATTCTTTTCACAAATCTATTTTGCAAACTAA
>NW_017304857.1:0-243 GCF_001594115.1 Trachymyrmex septentrionalis
GCCAGTGCCAAAACTGGTTTGCAAAATTTCTATCCGGCAATTTTGATATTGAAGATGCACCACGTTCTGGAAAGCCAGTTGAAGCAGCTGAAGACACAATAAAGGCATTAATTGATGCAAACCGGCGAATAACAACTCGTGAGATCGCTGAGAGATTAAATTTATCGAATTCGACCGTTCATGATCATTTGAAACGCGTCTGATTGAAAATCGTCTTTCATTTTCATAAGAAAAAACGAAATT
>NW_017304858.1:0-325 GCF_001594115.1 Trachymyrmex septentrionalis
GAAAGATGAGCAGGTGCAAAAGTTCAGCCAAAAAGAACAGGCCTCGAGTTTTGAGCCATTTTTTCGGGAGTTTGGTCTTTTCTTTTTAGTCAATTTGTATACATATATGTTCGCGCTTCGCGCCTGTTGGAATGGGTAGGAGCGCTCAGTCGGTTGTGTATCCGCGCATCTGCGAGTCGCTAGTTCTAGAGCGTCTTTTGTGGCGCTGCTTGCAATGGCGTGGCGCTGTTAAGGCCCAATGGGGTCGCATGAGTATATGGCCGCGTGGCCTGCAGCAATATTGCGCTATAAGACTACTTTTTTTGACTGAACTTTTACACCAGTT
>NW_017304858.1:425-683 GCF_001594115.1 Trachymyrmex septentrionalis
TCTGTTTTTTTTTACTCCTGAAGAAAAATATTTTTTAGTGAAATTTGGAACAAGTTAGAGTAACATACATGGCGGACAAATGCAATTATATTAAAGGTAATTTATTCGTAAATTATTCGTGTCGGTATTCTTCGTGGTATTGTTTAATCATGTTTAATAGATTACGATCCAAGAATTTGTAAATTAACTAAATGCCGTTTGAACTTTTCTGTCGGAAAGATGTTTCCAACAATCTTAAAAAGTAAAGACTTCACAATT
>NW_017304859.1:0-773 GCF_001594115.1 Trachymyrmex septentrionalis
TCTTGGTCTCCCCAATGGTCTTTTCCCATCCGGTTTACCAATTAGTATTCTATATGCAGTTCGATCCTCATCCATACGCGCCGCGTGACCCGCCTATCTTAATCGACGTGATTTTATGACATTAATAATATCCGGACTATTATATAATTGATGTAATTCTGCATTGTGTAATTTTCTCCATTCGCCCCTTTTCTCATCGCGTTTTGCCCCGATGATTTTTCGAAGTACTTTATTCTCGAAAACCCTAAATCCTTTCTCGTCTTATAACGTAAGCGACCACGCTTCGCTGCCATATAGGACTACCGGTAAAATAATCGTTCTGTAAATTCTAATTTTTAAGCGCCTAGACAATATTCGCGAACCGAGTAGTTTCCTAACCGAATATAAAAGCACGCATTCCCCAAATTAATTCTTTTCTTAAGCTATTCTCTTATTTCATTAGTTTGGTTTAAAATCGATCCTAAATACTTAAAATTGCTAGCTCGTTCAAAAATTTTATCACAAACGATCAAGTTTCCGTTATTATGAGTATTCTGGATTCTATCAGTGACCATGTATTTAGTTTTTTCAACGTTTATTTGCAGCCCAAGTTCTTTCGTTTTATCTAATAGCATTTTAGTGTTATTAATCAATGTTTTTTTGGCACGAAAAGTACTTAATAATAAAATAATTTCTAAATGTTTATACGTAATAAATTTATATTTTTGTATCTCAGTATATTTTGTTTACTCATTACAATAACAATACTGTGAAAAAATATTTTAAATAATGAC
>NW_017304860.1:0-258 GCF_001594115.1 Trachymyrmex septentrionalis
TGTTCGAGTGTGAATGCCGCGTATACATTATTGTATTTTAAACGAGTATGAATGTGGTCGCGATTTTACATCTTTAACTTTTAATATACATGGATTGCTCACACCGCGCGCGCTCCCCCGGGACTTTTATTCTTTGACCATTTATCTGTGATATCCCGGGGGAGCAACGGTACAACTGTGTGATGATATACCTCCCCGGCCTGCGAACCGGGGAGGTATAATTATTGTGACATGCCAAGGCTGGGGGGCTTGCCCCCC
>NW_017304860.1:393-805 GCF_001594115.1 Trachymyrmex septentrionalis
TTTTTTGAAAAATAAAGTGAGTTAATCTGTTCTTATCTTCGGTACTTATAAGATTTTGCTGTGACTTTGACAGCCACGTATGCACCCCTAACCTAAAACTCGCGGCGCGTATAACACAAAACGGAGTCGCTTCTCGGCAGAACGCGGCACTCACACTCGGAAATTGTTAATAAATAGATAATATATATATATTCTCCGAGCTAAGTCACGCGCGTGCATCCGCCGTGACAGCCGTATGCACCGGCACGTACGTTGTATCCGTGCCGGCGTTATCCGCGGATAATCAACGCGGTTCAAAAGAGATGTTAATGTAAAAGATGTTTAATAAGAGATGTTATAGTAATAAAGAAAATAGTTAATAGTTAAGCAGCATAGCGCGGAGCTATGCTGCGCGACGGCCGTCAGGAGCGGA
>NW_017304861.1:0-452 GCF_001594115.1 Trachymyrmex septentrionalis
TTTATTACATTATAAAGATTTGTTTAATATTTTTCAGTTTGGTTGGATTGGGGATTTCAATTACTATAGTTAAATAGTGATGATAACCATTAGTTATTTTAATCTCAGCGCTTTAGTAGTGGAACTATTGTGTCAATCAACACAAATTAGGCAAATATACTATATTGTTTTGTGTCGTTGTGTTGTTTCCTGTAGTGAATTGGAACAAAATGATATGTATCATGACTGACGAAAAAACGTTTTCTCTTTCCGACATCAATATAATTTTGAGAAAAATGTGTAGAAATTTGAAAGTTATAACAATAACATTAATTTGAATTTTTTTGTGTTATCTACATATTGCTTTGTAAGTACTTTATAGATTATGGGTGCATGTTGCGCCCAAATCATCCATCATTTATCCTTGCTTACATTCGATGAACAACATCGGAGAAATAATACATTATGCATAA
>NW_017304862.1:0-283 GCF_001594115.1 Trachymyrmex septentrionalis
TAAGATAAATCATTGATGTAAAGAAAATACATTGCTTTTTAAATAAATTATGTAAATTGCATAATTTATTTTCTAAATCATCTATATATGTGGGAGACCATGGAGACGAAGCGGAAAGAGGGCGCGGAGGAAAAAACAAAAGAGAAAAAAGACACACGAAGAGCAACAAAATGAGCAGCGAGCAGAACAAGATGAGAGACAAGAGCGATAAGAGCGACGAGATATACGAGAAATATATGGACATCCATCCCGTGTGCGTTTCTTTTTATAATCTTTCCACATA
>NW_017304863.1:0-859 GCF_001594115.1 Trachymyrmex septentrionalis
CGCTTCTGACGTCACGATTCCAATATGGCCGCCGCAACTAATCAGGAGCCATAATCACTTAAATTTGAACAAATACGTGAATTTTTATAAGCGCCGATCGTCTTTAACAATATCTCGTTGGTAGTAATAGTATATGTTTTAGTCATAAAAATTTATATTTAAATGGATTAATAACCAATAAAGTATTGTTCGTGAAAGGTATGTCCTCTTCAATAGTTATTACCTGTTATACGTGTAACTACCTTACTTTCACGCGGAATAGCTCATCGAATTTTCCGGTCAATCGAAACGCAAAAAAAGTTTATAGCAGAGAGAGGAGATGCAATAGTATAGAACATGATACGCTTTTATATAATGATAAAGAAATATTTATTAAAGAAAGCGAAGGAAAGAATACAATAGAATCAGAAAATAAAGCGCGGCTGGCCGAAATAGCGTCGGCTTGATTCGTGTATGTGCAAATGTCTGTGTGTTGTGTGTAGGAGGAAGTCGAGGGGGGTTTGTTTCTGCAATCACGTCCTCGTTCCATAAAATCTTTTTCCCGCCAGCCATTTCTTCATATTGGGGAACAAATAGTAGTCCGAGGGAGTCAAGTCTGGAGAATAGGGGGGATGTGAGACGAGTTGGAACCCTAATTCCATTAATTTTGCGACCACAACTGCTGAGGTGTGAGCTGGTGCGTTATTGAAAATCACTCGACTTCCTCGATTCAAATGAATGCCAAACACAAACAAATAGACCGATCTGGCTGTAACTTGGTGTGTGTTCCTCCAAGAGATGCTACTAACTAAATCTAACCTTGATACGCGCCAGTAGTGCCATCAGCAGTGACTTTGCACGGACTTTTCGAACGACCCTC
>NW_017304863.1:959-1232 GCF_001594115.1 Trachymyrmex septentrionalis
TATGCTGTACAGTGTGTCTATGTGCTTGTAGAGATTCGTCGTAGACGAGTTTTTATCGTAACGCGGTTGAGACGCGCGGGACGCGAATCAGCGAACAGCTAAACGCTGTATCTCGACGTTATCGCGGGACGCGTGCCAAGCGCGGAACGCAAACGCGGAGCGATATACTCACAAATTATATTCAAGCATTTTTCTTTTCAACAAACGCTGTTCCAATGTGGCGAATTATTGAGTCTTACTAAACGTTCTGTAAGGCGTTTACGCAAACAGCTT
>NW_017304864.1:0-1320 GCF_001594115.1 Trachymyrmex septentrionalis
ATATATATAAAAGAATATAATTTATAATTTCATTGCTCAATATAATGCCTAATGAACTTGCTTTTTATTTTTGTAATTTTTACTAACATACATGATACACAACATGAATCGAATTACAAGATAGAAAGATTATAGAGCATTCTCCTATAGACAAAAGTTTCATACGCATACTTTATCAATTAACGAAAACGTGCTAATGATCGAAAACCGATAAATGAGTACAGGTAGACTTTAATTGAAATTAAAGTATCTAAATATAGATCAGTCGAGTATAGTAAGTTAGTCGATAGATATCAACCGGTATATGAAATTATACCTCATTATAATTACTCGTTCACATTTGCATTTGCCATTTTCTCTTAGTTTAGAAAACCGGTTCATCGTCGTCGAAGTATGCAGGCAAGCGACGAGACGTGAGCTCGCGCTTGTCTGTCTACTTTCTTGTTATCACCGATTTGAGCCATTCTCGACAACAACGAGCGATGGATGCCGCGAAAGAATGATGAAGGTTCGCATCACGACTAACTTTCTCTGCGTCGGTGGTACTGCCATCAAGTAGATTTCCATCCAGCACACCTGTGCGTATTGTTTTAATTCTTGAATAATGACGCGAATCCAGACGCTGTGATTACAACGGAATTTTGCAATCCTCAAAGAGATTTTTCCTCGAGAATTCATTTAATATCACGCACAATATGTCAACATTACATGATTACGCATGAAAGAATTTTATTTTTTTAACAAATTATTAAAATGTGTACATTGAGAACAATTTCTGGTTGAAAATGAACGAATCAGAAGATTCTGATCATATTAACGATTCCTGTTCATGCAAGTTCCTTTGCGTCTTTCAGTAATTATTATTTATACTACATTTTATTATTTTCCAAAATAAGGTGCCAATATTTATTCTAGAAAGTTGAAAGTATGTTAGTGAATTTTTAGAGATTTTTTTTAATCATTCTGAATAAGTGAAAAAAGGTTGGATTCTAGTGTCCCAGAGTTAGTGAGGCACCAAATTGTACTTAGTAGGGTAAGAGTTAATCAGAATTCTGGTTATCTCGACTAAAATTATAATTCCAATTTGTTTATTTCTAACCACAATTTAATGCAAGCAGACTTTTTTCCCAGCGCAGATTTCAAGCTGCGTTTTATTTGCGTTTACAACGTTTGCGAATATCATGTTTAATATTTTATGAAATGATTCCAAGAGAATGTCAAATAGAATGTAGGTAGCTATCTACAGTTACACGCGCATGCATATGCACGGAAAGAACAATTTAAATTATGTAAATATATTTACTTATATATAATATATAT
>NW_017304864.1:1420-14630 GCF_001594115.1 Trachymyrmex septentrionalis
TGAACCCCATCAAAGTAATTATATAAGACTAGAGAGAATTATATAAGACACTCAAACTCATTCCAGTTGCTAGAATATTAAAACTTTTTGCAGCATTGTCACCAACGCTTAAGTGTTCTATACTTCTATATAATTATTTTAATTGTTCAACTAAATTATTTTCAGATCTTTATCTAGTTTTTCTAAATATTTCAACAAAACCATTCTTTCCGTGTACTCACTTTGTATTCTTCTTTATTGTAACAAGATAATATCATTGGAGATGTTGCGACCTGTCCAATTGACCTCTGCTAGCTGCTCAAGTTTAGTCGCCTGTTCTGTAAGAGTTTTTGGCAGACTTAATAAAGCGACATAACGAGTGACATAACGAACAAAAAAAAACAGCTGGTAATGACATTAATCTTAACGAGACATAATCTAAGTAAAAGTAAATGTTAAGGTTATTGTGTTATCTTCTTTCTCAGTTGTCGAGTATCCGTTAGAGCGAGTAGGATACGAGTAATTCGTAGGTATAAATTATTCTAATGTCCTCAGACTGTGTAACGGAAACTTTAATGAAAATTACGTCCGTTCTGGTAACGCGTGATTTACAGAATTTCACTCTTTCTTGCCGTCAACATATCATTACTCCGTGAGTTTTCTTGAACACGAGTCACGCACGCGGTTTAATCATCACAATGCTAAATCGTGGATCTTGGCAAAATGAAAGAGTGAAATCTGGAGATCTACATCGCATGTCCATCATCGAAAAATCCACACGATCGTTCGTTTGTTTCCGTAAAACGTAAGACAATGTTTTTTTTAAAGGTTATTTTCAGCAGGATAAGTATTACGATTAGGACACTTCACACGAAGTCGCGCATGAAAGTCATTTTTGAGGTAACGTGTACCAACAATGAGCCGAGATAAACTTGGGAATTCTTACTAAAGTGAACTCTACACGATGCTCCTTCGCGACGTTGCTTAAGAGCTTTCCCCTTGTTTTTGTGAAAATGACCCCCTTCTCACAGGTGACTATTCACTCTCTTGCGAGGAAATTCTCAATAAGATAAAAGAAACGTTCACACGCGGTCTGTCTCTCTCTTTCTCTCTCGTAACATTTTCTCTCCCTTTCTGACCTCTATAACATGGGATCCTGATTCCAAATGCATTACACGTCGACGATTATCGTAGAATAGAATAAATCTTGAAATCCAATATGTATTGTTATTTTAATAACTTGCAAATATCATTATGTATTTATATAATTATATTATATTTGGATTGCAATAAATAAATAAAGAGTATTAATTTTCACTTTTCACTCATTCGCGGTATCCATGACGTATAATTTTTTCCGTATCGAACATAGAGAAACCTTCGCCTTCGGCACTTTGTTCAACAGGAAAGATGATACGGGCGTGGGTGTAGACATGGCTAAATCCGTTGTTCGTATCGGTTGTACAAGTTTAATGCGCATTACATAAGCAGATAAAAAAACAGAGACAGACAAACATTCAGAAATTACATTCATGCGATAATATATCCTATTGAAATGTATGGCTTCTCAATTTATTATATACATATATCACGCGATGCTTGGTAGAATCTTCTTTATTTGATTACAGAATAGTTTGTTGGCTTACTCGATCCAGGTAAATCGATAAAAAAAAATATAGAATGTGTCAAAATTTTTTCGAATGTATAGAATATCAGATAAGTCACATTTTTGTTCCGTGACGTAAGAATTGTTTTGTGCAGCTGGCAACAAAATCACTTAAAACAACATTAGAATCTCTCAGTCGTCTTTTGTACACACATATATTTATGTATTCAATTACAAGAAACTACTGTAAGTTTGCAATGGCCTGTTTTTGTAGGTGAATAAATATAGAAATGAATAGATACACCTAAAGAACGATTTTGCTGAAGTATCTAAAAATTTAATTAGATACAGATCTAAAAAGTAATTTTGTTGGATCAAATTAATTAGAATGCTTCAACTGATAGCTGGAACGTCAAAACTTTTTTCACCATTACTCATCACGCTTAAGATTGCTACGTAATTATTTAGATGATTCAACAAAATTATATTCAGATCTGCAGTATCTATCTAACTTTTCAGATACTTCAGTAAAATCGTTCTTTCCACGTACGTATAGAAATCGCGTTTTTAAGAGAACGAGAACAATTTTGACCCAATTTTGACGTTAAAGTAAACGCGCGCGCAACTGTCATCGAAAATTATGTATATCGCGATACATATGTTATCACAGGCGAATTAACAAGCGTTATGATTTACTCGTTATTAACAAGCGCTGGCTGATTTACTCGTGTACTCGTACATACGCACGCAAACGATAGTTATTTGTTCATTACGTATCTACGTACCCGGTCACGTCCGATGTTGATAAAAGCGTGCCGAGTAGGTGCGACACCTGTTACGCGTAGATACGATAATTATAGTCATCGGCCTGTCGTCTGTTATTACGCACGTAGGAATCCGGGTACTTCGAGAATGTAGCGAGAGAGCCGTCGAACGACAGCTGCGAGCGTGTCTCGTCCGTTTTATTGACCGCGAGAATCCTAAAGTAACATCCACACTTTCCACTCGGTGTATTGTATCATTAACTATTAACCCTTAAACGATCAAGAGAAACATCTCTCGGCTCGAGTTAATATTAATCATAATTTAATTATCTATATTACCCGACGAGAGACTGCTTTCTAGATTTTGTGTCTGAAAAGAGATTAGAGATATATTAACATTACACAAACCGGAAGAATCCAGCTTCGGAGAAAAACGATTTTGTGGAACTGCTTCACGATAATTAGCTTCTCTTGCATTTTTTGTCACTAGCATCTGTAAATTCGCAAAAATGGTATACTATTAATATAACAGCATCGTCTTCTAGCTATTTATACAGTATGCGCTGCGTGTGAATTGTGCCTTGTCAGTTTATAGAATAGCGGTTCTCAAACTGGGTTCGTACAGTCATGAGACTTTACGAAGTGACAGGAAGAAGAAAAAAAAAAGAGCACGTTACTGACCGGAATAAATCATGACAGAAACGAAGGCTTACTCTCCAAAAGCGCGTACAGCTGTCAGGAAAAACACACGCAGTCATGGCGTGTGCGTAGAATTTATGCGTGAGGCTGCGCAAGATCTTGTCCGCGTGAAAAGGAGCTCCGCCGATCAACGAAGTCTAAGGACTTCGTTGCTTTGAAAAGAGATAGCAAGGTGAAAACGGTGAAGTATGGCGTCCCGGCGGCGGAATATCGTACGGAATCTCTCCACTGTCGTACGCTTTTAATAAATTTACGGATCTCCCGCTTGAAAAATTAATCGCGCGATTGGTAGCCGGGGATAACTTTTCTGCAGCGGAATGTACGCGAACCGCTCGTCTCCGATAATAGGTACGTTCGCAATCACGCGACATACGCACGGTTTGCGAGACTTCCTCTCTACTTTGCTCCTACGCCAACTAAGTATCTCCGTGCATAAATCAAACCTCACGGCCGTGTATCGCCGTGGTGGCACAGGGTAGATTGAACCACATTCCGGCGTGCGTTGGACGCACTTACGTGTTGGACCCGACGTAACCTTTGTCTCGCGAAGGGGGAAAAAAATAAATAAATACCGTGACTAGGCGCGAGAGGTGACGCGGGAGAGTGGAAGAGAGCGAGAGAGTGCAACGGAATACTTGGACGGCTAGGCCGTAATTTAAATTTAATCTACCGGCGATTAAAGTCTCATTAGGCGATCGGATCAACGATTGGGTACTCGCCAACTGCTCGCTCGATTTAAACGCGTAATGCTTCGCCACCGTGCAATCTGCGGATCGCGTTTCTACTGTGCCAGAGAGGGGTGAACAGTCGATTCTTATTAAAATACCCAGATACCGACGGATCTCCTCTGCAGAATCTACTTCGTTAAATTGTCAAACTGTCCCCACAGAGAAGATTCTCTTAATACAACGTTACATTTATGTTGATCGCAAAATAAACGCGATGTACAGACTGGAAAAAATATATTTATGTGAAAGCGTTTTTTTTTTTGTTAGATAAAGTTTATTTATAAATTTATAGAATTATAACATTAATAGTTAAATTAAATTTTAAATAAAATGTCAGAACATTTATAAGGCAACACGTTGCAAAAATCAGTCATATTATTTTGTGTCCGCGAAATTAACAATAATAGACTGGAAAAAAGATTGTAATGATATTTGTGTAAGAGCATTTTTTCGTTACAAAAAGAGATCATAAATTGTAAAAGCTTTAAATAAAATAAGCGAGAACATTTACGAAGCAACAGTGCAGATGTAAAAATTACATTATTTTAGCAAAGTTATTATTTATCAGAACCGTTGTGTTTCTCCGACATATTTTTAGTAGTCGCAACCTTTTCACGTTCGTTAGATCTCGCGGTTAACAATAGAAGTAAGCCGTTAAACATTGTGCTGCTTGGAGCAAACAGTCGTACAGGTTTCACGGTACTCTTGAATCTTTAGAAGTTAGGCAGCAGGGTCGCACAATACAATCCACGGAAGATTAAATCTTTTGGCAGCTGACAGTAGGCTTTGTGCTTATTTCCGACCGACCTGCTTTAGCTCGTCGAACGCGTCGTCGTCTCTCGTCTCTCGTCTCTCGTCTCTCGCTGTCATTCGAGGCGTATATTTTCGCTCGTTCTTCGAGGCCCTGAGATATTTGAGTCTATGAGAGAGAGAGCCCTTTCTGCCCATTCAAAACATGTTTTTGCGAGAATGGCACAACGTCTGATAAGTAGTGTGCGTGAGCGATGCAGAAAGAAAACCGTAAATTTACTTATGTGTGACCATTGAGTTGTCAACACTATTTAATCACATGCATTTCTCTTCTTGGAACTGCTGTACTATGTACAGCAAAATGTATATTTTTACTGTACATTTTATTTAGAAATAATATAAATGAATATGAATAATCTATTAATAATATAAATTAGATATTGTGATAAATTTTCAAATGTTGATAGATTGCTTCGATTTTAATTAAATAATATCTGCTAGTTATTTTAGAAAGCTCTACATATACTTGTAAATTAATAATTTTAATTATTCTTTCCTTTTTGTGACAGAAATATATATTTGAAAAACCAACTATTTCAATAATAAATTGAACTATTATTAAGAAGTAAAACTTTCGCTCTATTTTTTTCTGAAAGCTATACTTTCTAGACTTGTTTTCTTTCCTCTCTCTCTCTCTCATTCTCCTCCTAGTATAATTACAGACTTCTTTCATTCTAAATGCAGCAAAGTGCTGTAAACAAGGCGCGACGAGCAGTACCGATCTTCTTACAAGTTGTCGATAAGCGTGTGCCAAATTTATATAACGTACTCGGTCTGAAATCGCCGAGCGCCTTTATATTAGAAGGGAGAAGACGACAGTGGAGCAGTCGGAAAAATGCGTCTGTTTAAAATTAATACTCTCCGCAGACCGATAAATCCTCCCGATGGCTTCGCGGAAACGCATGGAAAACGTTGAAAATGAGCCAGTAACCGAGCAAACGAGGACAGCTGAAACGAGCGATGCGGAACACGATGCACCTATCGCGTAAGCGTAGTCCTCGCGCGTAACAATTATCGGCGATAGCCGAGTTCGTAAACTCGCAGACTCGGTTACGCTCGCGGCTAAAGACGGCAAAAGGCGTGCTCCACGGACTAACTCCGCCGACTCCGCTTTCTTCCGTTTCGATGTTCTCATTAACTTAATGGGCGCGTACGGCAGGAATACCCATTACGCTTCTAAACCGCAAAATTAAATCCGTGACTTTATGGGTGGTGTCCATGATTTTTATGTTCCGCGCGATATATCTACCTTTCGAGGCAACCTTCCAAGGCTGTACAGGACGGGATTTTTTTGTACTTTCTTTACGAGAGGTGTATTACATATTTTCACGAAAGTTTATATTTCCTCGAGAGCCGCAGCGCCACGAATTTCTACCGTTTCTGTTTCTTGCGCCTTCTTCCGCAACAGAATTGTGTTAACGCTAACTAGATACTTAATACTTGTTCATTTTGCTAACGTGATCCAATTCAACGTGCGCACGTAACGTCTCGGCCGTGGGTTCTTTGTGGTGCATCCGTCCTCCGCCGCGCCGGCAGTCTGTCATTGGCGCGTACACCGCGAGGATGTCGTTGACCCCATCCTTAGGATCCTTAAGACGCAAAAACTCACACGCGAGATACCGTTGGCACGAGTCACCGACATAGATGCACCTGTTCCACGCCGCCGCTAGTGACGATGCAACGTAAGCGGCGGCGAGCGCCGTGCTCCTTCGCTCCTTCGCTTCTTCGCTTCTTCGTCTCCGCGTTCCGCGCGAGAGGACTCTTGCACAGGTCGCCGATATCGTGACGGTGCCGGTTTGATCCATCGCTCTTCGGCTCGGTGCGAATTACGTGGCCAGCGGTGTGCCGCACCGCTGCGCGAAAAAGGAAGAAAGAGAGAACGTAACAATTAATAAAAAGAGCCACTTTCCGGGTTCTTGTCTCTGGTTCTTACTTGTTTACATTGCGCGCGATAAATTAGTTCCGTATTAAATTTTTTTACGACAGTCTTGAAGTCTAAAACGTCTAAAACGTCTGTTCCATTGAGTCAAAATATGAATTATTAATAAGAATATATTCGGTATTAAACGCGAAAAAATTTTTTAGGATCGTAAACACACGTTGTGAGTACACAATGAGAAGGAAATAAGTGCCTCAAACGGTCAAGCTGGATTTTAAGTGCTCAAATAGTTTGATGCGAATTTACATATTACCATATATAGCAATAGATTTAAATTGCGCGCGCCGAATTGATTTGTCGGTCTTCTAATTGCTAGTCAATTTAATAATCAATATACGTATTCTTATTATATATAAAGTTATTTATTGATTTTAATATATTATTAGTAAGTCTTTCTAAAATTACTTAAAAATTTGAAAGATCGAGGTAAAATAACTAGTCTGCGACTTGCAATTAAACGAAGATATTTTTGAAATCTATTTAATCAAATGTTTTTTTAATACTTTTTTTTTTACATAACAGTATTACGTAAAAGTATTAAATTGTAAAAAATATATATTTTTTACAATTTAATACTTTTACGTAATACTGTTATGTAAAAAAAAAGTATTAAAAAAACATTTGATTAAATTAAGATTTCAGAAATATCTTCGTTTAATTGCAAGCCACAAGTTAGTTATTTCGCCTCGATCTTTTAAATTTTTAAGTAGGACAAGAAGTTCGGAATTTATTAAAGTCAAGTATGAATCAATTTGTTGGAAAAGTAATTAGAGAGTAGTAATTACGAGTCGTCGTGACGGATATTGCAAAATAAAATAGACTTTCAGAAATTTTAGGCTTCGTCTACCAATGACGAAAAAATCCCCGTCGCGTCATATCGCGCTGCATCTCGTCGCGGCATTCCAGCGCGTCCTTCACCTCAGAGAGAGAGGAGTGCTCGCGTTTTATTTTCATGCTTTCGGTTGGCTCTCGTGCAATTGCATAACGGTCACGCACATACACGCACATTCCCACGCGCACGTACGCACGAACGGCGTCATGCACGACGAGAGAGCGAGAGAGAGGAAGAGAGAGAGAAAGAGAGAGAGAGAGAGAGAGACGCGTGCAGGATCGCTGACTTTTCACATTGCACGTGAAATGCGCGTTACTCCCGTTGCGCTGCATAAAAATGCGTTCGCGACGGTGCGCGGTATGGTAGCTGGTAATTCGCTAAAATATGCATCGCCGTTTCAGATAGGCGAGAGCATTTAACATCACCGTGTACGCCGGCCGCTTATTCATGCAATTTTACAGCTTTCGGCGCCGCGCGCTCACGCGTACGTAATAACGTACGCGAATAACGGTACCTCGTAAAATTATTTTGCAAAGCCAGGTAGCACGGGGATAGTCTCGGACTTAATCTTAATCCATTGGATCTCATGATATAATATGGAGCGATGCGTATGTTGGAAATCACGAAGCATTCGTTAATTATTTGTCTTTAAACGCCGTTGTGCACCGGCACACTTTTCGTTCCAAAATTAGTTCGTTCAAGTTGTATACGCATAGCGTATTCGATATTTTTATTCTCGTAAAATTCATAATTCGATAAGTATAACAACGAGAGACGTAATTATATAATATTTTATAATGACTTAATAATATACAATAATGTAATAAGGCTCGCAGTGCATATTCACGCGTATGTTATTAGAAATAAGAACGATGCATAACCATCGACATTAATTATTATTTATCGTCGCTCTATTCCGAAAGCGCGCCTTCAAAACGCGGAAGTGTTTACGGATAAACTTGTCGCGATTACGGCTCGTTTCTTACAACGAGCGATGGCAAACGACAGAGCAATTATTCGTACACTCCCTAGCCGATCCGCGAACGACGGTTCCCATGCGCGTAATACGCGCGCTCGTTACGAGGCGCATTTCCGCTCAAGCGTTAAGTAAGAAAACGCCCGGTAGACTCGCTCGCGCGTAAACAGCTGTCGCTCGGAATTGTACGCGCTTCGTGTTCGAAAGACGCGGTACTTCTCAAGTGGATGTGGCCGCCGGTCGATTAACGGATTAATCGCTCGTCTCCGCGCTTTCATCGGCAGCTGACGTGCGCGCCCGATAAATACGACGACCCGTTAAGAACGCTAACGGGAATGTCGATATTTCGCGACGACGACTGACGGATCGCGCGATTTCACATTGCGATTGACAATCTCTCTCTCTCTCTCTCTCTCTCCCCTCCCTCACGAATTTCGCTTGCAAGGACATTCATTGTTTCAGCAAGTGCTAATTCTCTTACGAATTTTCTATTGTGCCACATTCTCAGTAGATACAACGAAAAACAAGGAGAACTTAATAAAAACTTGTCGCAATCTGATATCTTTCATAGATTATACATTTTAATTGTACATTTGTGAGTATTAAGGAATAACAAGTGATATTTTTTTATTATTTAAATTATATAAGACGTGTTATATGTATATCGAAATATATTATATGTTTTATCGTTATTTTCTTATTGTATTATGTTACGTTATGTTTGCGTTATGATTAGTTGCTGATACATTGTACTTTGTCATACTGGGATATCAAAAATTAACATTAAAATCAATTATTTAAAAGTATTAACTCGGGAATAGTCACCCGGGGTGATTTTTGTATCGTATGCATTGTTTTGTATGGATATTATTTAATATATTTTCTTTCTTTTTTAAAAACTATCCCTTATGAACTTTTGAATACAATATTCCAAAAACGAAAACCAGCAAATGTATTTAAAAAACATCACACACATTAATTAAAACTTACAGAGATACAAAACTTTTAGAGATGTTGTCTATCATAATAAGCTACTTAACGTGCTTATTTGGTTTTTTCTACTTATTTTTTTTTTTTAATTACGATTAAATATCCATATATATAATATTCTCAAATACTAATAAATCAGAAAATAATGTACATTATGTTGTTAATAATGATTTTAATTGAAATATATAAATCACAGGTAATGGCCTACGTAAAAAAATCAGATACTTATTCCGGGGTTAACATCCATTTAAATTATGCATGATAATAATTTATGAATTATTAATCTTTTTAATTTCACAATTCTAAAACGGAATTATGTGAAATAATCAGAACACTGCGTGATTGTATAAATGCATAAACGTTCTTTAAAATTAATACAAATGTTATTGTATTGTACTTTTTCTATTATTTTAGAGTTAAGTATAGTAAACAAAAATAAGGAATGTCAAATAACATGAAACATAGATGTGTTCGATTTTGTGTGCCTCTCGATATAATATACTTGAAATATATTCAAATAGCACGGGTCAGTTGAACGATTGAAGCTTATACTGGTGCAATATTACTGTTCGCTACGGTTACGCAATAGCGAGCTAGATTCTTCAGAGATGATAAGTGTGTTACGTAAGATTTCTAGTTCGATTGTAACGACATGATTTTTACAGTAATTCGCGCCTAGATTCTCATCGGCGTGAAACTCGAGATTTTTCGCAATTCATTGGAGAAACCATCAATCGACTTGTGTTTCTTTAATCTAGTTAAATCTTATGTATGCTGTTTCGTTTGCTTTAATAAAAATACGCGAAGATACGTTTTTCTTATTTTATCCTAAGGAAAAGACACGGCACGAAGCTCAGTGCAATCGCGAGCTCCGCTCTTTTTCTCGTCGAGTCGACGCTGCGTAACGGAAAGTTGGTAACAGTCAGTAGTAATAAAGGAATAACGGAGCATTTCCGCAGTTTAAAACACGACTCGGCGATTCTTCTTAGTATTAGCTTCAATCGAGTTCGGGCTCGGGTGTAATGCTCCTAGATGCATCATTGTTGAAAACAGCGTCTAAAAATGTGCATGCACGTAATTTCGTTTTGTAATTCATTCGGTTATAACGGATACGAACAGCCATGCATTTGCACGTTCACGATGCTGCATGTAATGAAAACTTACAATTAGCGTTGAATCGGTAGATTCAAAAATATACTTCATACACGCTATCATTACGTAATTACGACACACGCAATTATGTAATATTAATTATTACAATATTAAGGAAGTGTTTAATACTAATGTTTTGATACGCTAGTATTAGGCAATTCTCATTACATATCGACATACTATTATACATTATTAATGCACTACGATAATATTCGCTTTAATTTTCAAGAGATTTTTCTTTTATATATTTTTATAAATCCACTTCTATTCATTCCTTATAGTTTCCTTATAAATGTATGTCTTAAAATTATATTAGAGATTAAAGAATTTAGCGAATAATAGGCACATTACTTAAATAGATGCGATACATTTTATTAATTAATAGCCACTCATTTTTATTCTCTCAATCTCATACGTTGAAATTCTCACGGCGATTTAATAATGCCGGCAACAAAATTAATCGTCAGGCATAAACTCTACGCAACTTGGTACAGCGAGAGAATGCCGATGAAACGCTTTGCGCTTCCTCTCCCACGCCACACCCGCCTCTTCAACGCACTTAAGACGCAGCCGGCTTAATTCGAACATCCGTGCTTTACGAGGATGCGTAAACCTCAGCCGGCGTAAGAAATCACAATCCCGTCAGGAATAACAGAATAACTTGGTGCCGTATTTTCGAGGCGTGGAAAATAGAGAGAGAGAGAGAGAGAAAGAGAGAGGAGATAGCAAGACAATGACGAACGATTCATCGGTGCAAAAACGATGATGACGAGGAGAACGCGAGCACGGCTTACGTAAAAGCAACAAGCACCTGCCTCATTGTGAAGCGGTCGGCCATTCTCCTCGTACCCACGAGAGAACCTCCTTTACTTACGAACCTTCCTTCGCCCCCGTTTGCCCCCGCCGTTCCTCTGAATACTTCGTTCCAGATATTTGATACTTCTCCATCTCTCGCAGCTGATACCGTGGCGAAATATCGCGCGGTTGCAACGCCAATCGAACGATGTATATATAAGTATACGCACCAGAAAACGACGATCGATTCGGCTCCGAGGGATCACGCATCATCGTCGTGGAAAGTAGAAAGCGGCGCGCGTTTCTCCCCGTCCCTTCAAGGACGCGAAGGATCGTCCGCCGCGCCTTCTCGGCGTTATTATTATTCAACAGAACCGGCCGGAGAGAATCCTTGACAATATGGGAGACAGTCTGGAAAGGGGCGAGGGATTGATCTTGCCTCGACCTTAAGGTCAGTCCTATCCAATGTCGCTTAGGGCTAGCCCTGGTTAAGCAAATTCTCTCCTCCGCGATGATATATCATCGCGCAGGTAAAATTTATTATACTGAAAAACGGCTAATCACTAAACCGGATTTATCTAATCTGGATTATTAATGCAATTCGACATTAATAATACGGTGTAAAATGTGATTCTGCGCTGTATTTGTGATTATACACACAGATGCATTGCAACCTTCCGATTCTCTAATCATATATTTAAATCTTTCGACTTTCTAAGATTGCAATGATTTTAATATTGAGACATAAATGCATATATATTATATATTATCTTAAACTGAATATAAAGTACGTATAACAATTTTAATGTACGTATATTAATATACGTCTATAAAGATATGGAATAATGTTGCTCATTTTTTCGATATATAAACATATATCGAACAATTCGACAATAAATTTTTTTTCGTAGGTACATTAATGTATGACATAGAATTTTAAATGTATGCGCTTGAAAGGAAATTCTAACATATCAAAGATAAGTAAAATATCTAATGATCCTCCGCGGTTATTGATTCATAAATAATATATTTATGAGACGATAATATATCATTTGCAAACAATTGGAATGTTATTAACGAAGTTAACTATAAAGTATAAATTCAAAAACCTAATTTGTACGACTTCCGTAACTGCGGTTGTGAGGAGAATTCAAATCCAGCGTCGAAATGTTTGCAGTTAATCTTTAAGTAGATAGTTAATGGCTACAGCATTCTATGCATAGTTATCTTAAATAGTTATCTTAATCTTGTTCTAGAAAAGGGAAATAAAAAGAATTGTCTTTAAAGTAAATTATTTTTACATTCCTTCTCATAAGAATATAAATATAGTGTAAATTTAACTCTATACATGAAAAATATAATTAGAGAAATATAATTTATTTGAGGTATTCTGAGCACCTCGCTTACCTACTTTAAAGATTTACTTGACAAGTACAGTCGTTTGCAAATTATATCTCTTTTTCACCTTATAAATATATTATTACTTACACATGAATAACCGCGAAAATTCATTAAGCATCTTACTTGATTTATTCTTAGAGCCGTAAAATTATTTTTATTTCAATATATTAAACAATTTTTCAATTTTGCATTTCGAACGTAAATGCAATAAGAGTGTGTGCCTATATATATATAATTAAACATAATAACAGAAAGCAACATTACATTATTTCTCAAGTGTCTGGTAATTTCCGATAGTGCGACGTTTAAAGAATGTCGATATTGCGACAATCATAAATATTCATTACGCGATGTGAAATAAAAAGACACTGTATATAGTAGATTTGAATCAACAACGGCGAGAGGAAGAGTTTCGACAGCATTAAAAAGCGCTGCTCAAAATTTCTCTCGCGATCGTTAAGGCCGCGCAGCGTCTGAGTATTGCATGTGTGTGTGTGTGTGTGTGTGTGTGTGTGTGTGTGTGTGTGTGTGTGTGTGTG
>NW_017304864.1:14670-41966 GCF_001594115.1 Trachymyrmex septentrionalis
GTGTGTGTGTGTGTGTGTGTGAATCTTAATCGAGCGAGATCGCTGTCGGAAGGTGGATAATGATACCGCGTCGCTGCTTCGACGGTACGCAATTTCCCGCGTTTGAACAAGCTTTATTACCCGACCGTCTCTCATTCCGCGTCTACAAACTTGGCGTCTCTCTTTGATTAAACGAAGGGAAGCGGCTTCGAACGTGACGAGTGGCACGAAGGACGAATACCGACTATACCACGAGCACCTTTTTCACCGTGCGCATCGTTCCGCGACCGCGTCCTACGATTGTATTCGATTCGCGACGGTGTTAATCGAGGGAATCGTCGAAGGCACGCCGCAATCACCGCAGCAGCCGCAACTCGTCGACAGTATAATATACCTACGCGACGGCGGACGGAGGCATCTAGGAAAAACTTTCCCGAAGGCCCAATTCCCACGATCCGCGTCGAGGCCTCTTACGCTTTTACACACCTTCGGCGGCCGGCCGTGTATAAACGTATAGATCGGCCGCCGCCGCCGCCGCCGCCGCGCGGCTACCTAAGTGCATCCTGCGCACAATGCGCGCAAGGTGCACGTAGTACGAGCGCGCGTATACGCTCGCTTCTTTGGAAAGCGACTCGGGAAAAAGCAAACCTGGATCGAACTCGGTCGCCGAACACGGTCTTCAGTGTGACGTACGGTCGATGCATCGTGACGAGAGTGAGAGGTCGTGAGAGTTGAAGCTGCGTGTTGAAGGCGCACGTTGAACCGCGTGTATAAATGTGTCAGAAATGGAAATCTGTACCTTGCGGAACTTCGAGAAACTGAAATTTTGATACCGCCAGATACCGTTTTCACCGATGTCCAGTAACTTTCGAACGATAATTTAACTGTCGTATTTCTCCAATTCTTAGATTTGAAAAAATTATCGCTCCTACCCAACTGTGAAAACCGGTCGTTACTTTGGCATTTGTTTCTGTGAGAGAATTTATGACTATACATCGGATTTTCTATGCAGACAAAATATGAAAATATACACAAAATATGCATAAATTACTTGCACGGGAAAAACGATTTTCAAAAAAGTATCTAAATATTTAGCTTATAGATTTGAAAATTTGTTGGATATCGAAATAGTTGTATAGAATTAGTTGATAAAATGTTAAAACAGCTGTTTTTGCAGCATTATTATCAAGTTAGCGCTGTACATCATTATTTTGATGGTCGAATAAAATTATTTTCTGTATCTATAATCTGTGTGTATCTAGCTAAATTTTTAGATATTTCAGCAAAACTGTTCTTTCCGAAGTGTGTATAAACACTTTCACGTCCGTGAAAATCTTTTACACTAATCGTGGAATCTTTGTTAAAGTGAAATCTTATTTAAAGTATTTCTGCAGATTTAATTTCGGAGTGAATTTCAGAAAATAACTTCATGTACGTTAAACGTACATGAAGTCATCATGGTGTACGATTTTGAAAGAGAGACCAATCGCCTCATTAGTAGTTTCGAGTGGTACATGTAACCACGTGGAATATCGCCAAAAGTAGTCGCATGACGCGATCTACCTGGTATCCCTGATCTATATTTGTAATGAAGAGAACGACCGATGGGATATGCGATCAATCGTATTCGCTGCCAAGTGCTGTCCGTGTCTTCGATTCTTCCTGCTTTAAATGACCCCGCGGCTCTCTAAGTGCCAGCACGAAACTAACTCTTCAAGTGTTACTATTAATTCCGCTATTATTAGAAAATAGTAAACTTATTGATGATAAATTTATAAATTTAATGAAAACTTTTTTCCTAGAATTAGAGGTGCAATTATTAATAATATTTTTTACGCTCGCACTTATACATATTGCAATAGCAATTCCTGTTTTTACTAATAAAGATTAACTTTATCTCGGCTCATCTTATCTCTTTATCTTTTTTCTAATTCTCACAACTAAAAAAGTGTAAGTTAAACTGAGATTAAAGACAATCTATATTATCAGAAATGAGCCAAAGAATTACAAATTAATGATAGAACTAATTTATATGAGAATGTTAATTGGTTTGCTTGTTTAATAATTATTTTACTTTTTTTTTCCTTCTTCTAAAAATCATTGCATTTTTTAGGCCAATATTAGCGTCGCTGGCGTCTGACTCGTCGTAACCGGCGAGTTTTCAGAAATACGATCGAATTGCGTCGAACTTCCCTTGCCTTTCCCTCGTCAAGGACAATCCTTTTCATTTTCGATGCAGGCATTACGTTGTACGTACACACAGGTGCCCGTAAAACGATCGCGCGATCATTTTGCGCACGCATAAATCATTCGAGATTTAATGCGACGGCGTAACGAGTTCTCGCCTTGGCTGCGACGATCGTCGTCGCCGTCGCTATCGTCGTTGTCGTCTAAGGTGAAGGCTGATGAAAAAGAGTGGGTTCCTTTCTCTCCTTCTTAAGACGACAGACACGCGGCCCCGCGACGCTGGATAGAAGGGATCCGCGCCGAGAATTAATCTCGTTCCGCGTAAGTGTATATAAGCTCGGAGATAATGGGATACACAGCGTTCAGTCTCGTCTATCTTCCCCGTCCGCCCTCTTCTTTGTATTTTCGCTGCATTATGTGCACGTACGTACGTTAGATGTTACGTACTGTGCGAGAAATACAGAGAACAGATCGGGAGTGCCACGCGCGTGCACCATTATTGCAAACTCCGCATCCCCGCGATTGTTGGGCTGCGCGAGCAGTAGCAAGGACGGCTGCATTTGGATTGTAATTCGCCTTTGTTACACGTAACTCGAAACGCGTCCGCTCGATAATCATTCCTCATTGTCTACTTTTGTTCTGTTGTCACGCATTTTGTCCTTTTCGTAATTGTTCTAATTAGCATCCATATCGGAGAATCACACGTTGCATACGAAGATGAATTTCAGTAAGGAATTTTCACATATTTTTCTTATTATTTTCCTCTGTTGTATTATTGTCATGTTTTTTTATCTTATTCTTTTTTTTTCCTGCTGATTGTTTTAATTTTTGATTATTATTTGCGAGATTCTATAATAAAATTGCGAGAAATATGCAATGCGAGAAATACAAATTAGTACCAACCGTATTTGCGTTAATTTTATATTGCAATTGTTTATTTTATACAGCAAAAAAATTTCTGCTTGAAAATAGATCAGAATTTTCTGAATTCTTTAATCTATTAGTATTTCAGTTGAGATGACCGGAATGGTTGATACAATATTTCTAGTAAAATCTGCTAGAATTCTTATTTTTATCAGAATAATTATATCAATCGGTATTCCAGTTATCTCAACTAGAATTCTAGTAGATTTAACCAGAAAATTCTTGTTCGTCCGTTTTCCATCAGAATTACGATTTGATCCAACCAAACTGTTTCTCTCTCGATTTTTCTCAATGTATGTATTACATTTGACAAAACTGAAGGCAACGTTCGCGAACGCGATAAACCGTTTCCATTTACATCGGATTTACTTCCTGCTGCAGTACGTAATAGAATCAGCACTTCGATACATCGAGTAATACCGGTATCCTTCGCTCTCCGTTGCAGAGATAAGTGCGATCAATTTTATCTCCTGTATTTTACATAACGCTGTTATTTATCGGGGCGCATCGAAGAGTCTGATCGCGCGTTAAATCACTCTCTTAAATAGCGAATTAACATACATACCGATCGATATCGGCGCACGCCTTAGATTCTACCGCTCCGGTTCTGCCCCCACATTAGCACGAGAATATATGATAATGCGCATAAAAATTGTCTATTGTCCACGCATCGTTTAACATCTAGTAGTCCAGGTCCTGTCCAGAGCCTATCATTCATGTCTCATCGACTTCCGATGTTGACGACGAGATTTTTTCCCAGTCGACATCAAGTAAAGTAACATACATCGAGTGCCTTCCATTTAGTGACACAAGTCGACACAAAAATGTCATTCCATCTTCTTTACATTCCATGAGACAGAAAGATACTGGTGTCGACTTGTGCCACTAAATGAAAGGCAACCATCGATATTTTAATTTTGCACTCAACAATATAAATGTGATATGATACATGGTGTTATATAACAGTTACATTGTTGAGGACGAAATTATAATATTGACGTTTTAGTTTGTGTTCGACTGAATTGTTCTTTCACGATATTGTGCTTAAAACGTACAAATGTTATCGCTCAGAGATGTCTCGGAAATG
Organism: Trachymyrmex septentrionalis; assembly: GCF_001594115.1. Taxonomy (NCBI): domain Eukaryota; kingdom Metazoa; phylum Arthropoda; class Insecta; order Hymenoptera; family Formicidae; genus Trachymyrmex; species Trachymyrmex septentrionalis. The sequence goes on from NW_017304864.1 coordinate 18,848, forward strand.
TCATATCGTTTATTTGCTGTATCAACAACATAACTTAAAAATTGTCATTTTTTTTTTTTAAGTTACTTGTAGAAAAAGGAGTTTAAAGAGCAAGAGAAAGAATGTAATTTAATAAAAGAACTTTTACTCCTCTACAATCGATTACACAAAAAGTTAGAAAATTCGAATGATTCGAAACATTGAAATTTATTATCTGAAAAACTTTCTCGTTAAACTGTGTCATTGTTGCAGCAAATGAGCGATATCTTATCTCGTAAAATCTCAATGTCGGTGAATCTTAAGCGTATCGACGAGAATGGCGGCGAGTCTCGGAGCTTAGTGAGCAGGATCCCAGCGATCGTTTTCCCAGTGGAATGTGTTGCGGGCGTCGACAGCTGTTACATCAGCAATAGACCAAGTAACCCCGTAGAATCTGCGGTAACAGGCGGCGAGCCGCGCGGTAAGAGGTCTTTATTCTTCGGGTGAGCCCGGTGTGTGCTGGATATATCGCGTCGGGTTGTATAACGTGAGGTAAACGCGCGCTTTACCTGCAGCCAGAAAGCGCTTACGTTACGTTAGCGGCCACGAAGCCACGCCTCGAGAAACGTTTTCCTCGTTCCACGGAAGGAGATTACCCGCGCCGGACTCGCACGGCACGGCACGGCATGGCGCGGCGCGGCTCACGATAACTATGTATTCGCTATTTTCGCGCGATCGATTACAACACGCCAAGATTCTAATGTAATCCGGCATTTGATTCAGTACCGTTATTATATCAGTGCAATAAAGCGGGCCTACGATATTTCCATTTCTACGCATTTCGTTGCCTACGCTCTCTCCATTTTTTTCTCTTCCTCCGAATAATCCTTGGGTGAGGCTATTTTAGTGCGGTTTAAAAGCTCGTCCTCGCTCAAGCTGATCAGTACACTGGCATCTTCTATTTTTATCAAGAGAAAGAGAAGCCTCGTACTTTCAATTAAATCGAGCGCAAAGTCTTTCAGGAAATTGTACGTGTACAACGGATATTGCAATATTACAAAACGATGGAAACTCGCAAACAAATATTTAAACGATATCATGGGCTTAAAATAAATAAAGTTAATTCCTCGTCGTCGTATTAAATTTAAGAAAAATAATACATTGACAATTTTAAATGTAAATCACGTCAGGTTGCGAATTAGATTCTCACAAGTCCGAGAGTAATTAATTCGATCTCGCGAAAAAAAAAAGAGAGGGAGAACGGCGTTGACTTTCGCTTATTATAAAATAAGATCAGCGATCTAATCGGTGTGACACCGCGTTAGTCGTCACCATATGTCACAGTAATTTACCTAATTAACCTCATAAGCTTCAGAGCGCAGCGGATGACGGTCTTTAAATCCACAAACGATTCATCGAGGCGATTGTTAAGCTTCAATTACAGTGACGACATGAATGCATTTCGAAAATTGTCAAGTTTCCCTTCACTTTTAGATAAGGAAATGTTAATTGCTATCAACAAATTCTTCCACTGTACGACTTAATCTTCGCGACTGAGAAGTAAATTAACGAGATCTAATTAATGAGAAACACGCGCGCTTATATACTTACTCTCTTACGATAGGTGGTTTATTCTCACTTCCGTTCGTTAGAATAAAATTATTTTAGAGAGTTAGAGAGCCAGATATCCTGTATGTATCTTTCAGTTTATGTGAAATTAATTGGAACAAAATTGCAATAATTAAAATTATAAAAACACCCTCGCGTAAGTTCAATTACCATAGATTGGATTATCATTTTAATTTTTTTTCTAGCGATCTTATAAAGGCCGTAACTTTTAATAAACTGCCGTAACTTTTCAATGATTTTGTAACTTCTTGTTAAAGAATTTATCGTGATTAACTCTGGTGGACTTTAATGCAAAATTACGCGGAGAATTGAGGAAGATTAAAAATAAAATTAACTTTAAAGCAAACATGTTGAGAAAGGGACTTCTATATATATTTACTACATGAACCACGTACTCGTATAAATAAAACATCCTTCTATATATACGTGCAAACAATCTGTCCAGTATGGTATTTCCGTTCATGGATATTCTCATACGCATATGATATTACATCTCGACTTTTTCGTCATCCGAGAGTCGTGAAACGAGATCCCGGACATCCCCCGCAAGACGAGTTTTATCATAGTTTCCGTCTTTGTGTAGTAATTAAATCTTCTCTCTCTCATTTTCGAAAACAAAACTACTTTTAACTGTTATTCTATATCCCTTTTACCGTTTCTTCTTCCGCTCTCTTTTCTTTTTTAAAACATTGATTTACGTTTGTAAATTGATTGTCTAAACATGCTCAATATCATTGACATTTTAAAAAGGTACCATTAATAATATCGACAGTAGCGGAAATTATTTCTACGTATAAATATTTATTTATCCAAGTAAGATGCAGAATGGTGTAGTTGCTTGTCATTATTCTCACGTATATGTATAAAATAATTTTAAGATTAATGATTTTTTAATATTAATTTAATAGAAACAAATGAGAGACTTAATATATGGCCGAAGAAGGCTGACGGTAAAGTCGAAAAATTTATTCTACGTTGCACAATTGTAATTTCAATTGTAATCAATACGCGATACTTATTTTTATCTTACAACATTTACCGTTTCTCCTTGATTATGACCTTTATTTCACTCATCTTTAAATTTATTATTATAATAACAAGCGGATCTTATAATATATTGTATAAAAATTAAACATTTAAACATGCAAATATAACGTAAAAAGGATTACGTTTGTTTTGTGGGGGTGCTACCTGAGGCTTGAGTATGGCTTGAGTATGGCTTGAGTATGGCGATACCGGAGTATTTTGCTTTGCCGAGCAATGTCTACGGAAGAAGACGATTAGTCGCGGATTGAGACAACAGCTGCATCGTGCAGCACGCAACACGCGTGACGCACCGCTAATACTCGAGAGTCCCTCGTTCTTTATTTTGTCAATTTTTAGACTCGACCGACTTCGATCGCCGAGGAGAAAAATATAACGGATCAACATTACGGAAGTTATTAGAGATATTGAAAAATTCTCTTTTACGTGTACACGTATGTAAGAAATTAACAATCAAACAATACCGTTTGAACGAAATTTAAAGCGATCTTAAAATGATCAGATATCAAACTGTGTAATTATAAGGAGTTAAATCATTTTTAGCTAAGCGGCTGATATTGATTGAGAAACTTTTGTATTATTATCAGCATCAATGAAATACATTAAAAGTCTTTATTATTTAAGATACTATATTTAATATGATCTTTATTTACTGTTGCACTTTGCTGAGACTGTTGCCAGATTTGATACAATTGCACCGGATTTGCTACATTTTTCACTATATTGGTACTGGTATCATTTACATTGCAGGAAAGATAGTAAGAAAATGAAAGAGATAAACACAAATTTTTGGTACCTTTCGATTGAAATCTGGTTCACATTTTTGCCATTTAGTTGTACAATTTATTTTTTGCTTCTGACAACATTGACTAAGACATAAGCTTATACTTTGCGACATCTATCGTTAGTCGTTAATTGTTACATTGATATACGTTCATTGCACTTGACTCGAAGCGATTTTATCTCTCGGCGTCGCAGAACCGCACAGCATTTCTTCGGGAAAAATTCTCGAGACGTTTCCCTCGAGTCGGGAGCCACCGAAGAATTTCTCTCGGTCGCATGGAATGGCCGTGAAACGATCGCGAAACGATCCACTCGACACAAAACGATTCGCATCCGTCTGGACGAGCAGCATCGGCCGCTGCCCGTATTATCGTAACGGTTTCGAGGTAGATCTTCCGAGAAGTGCGGTTTAAGGAAAGGCTACTCGACGCTTCTCAAGGAAGAACTGGACCTTGGATACTGGACACTGGCCAGAGTAACATTCCGCCGTAGGCTGTGTCGCGCGTCGCATTGCGTCGCGTCGCTGCATCGCGTCGCGTCGCGTCGCGTCGTGGAACGCACGCACGTATACGGTAAACTATGGATTCCATATGATTCCCCGAAGGACGATGCATCCGATGCCGACGGGCAAAAATCCGGTAGCCGGTTTACCAAGCGCCGTTTGCCGCCGATGATGGAGCGAGAAGGGAAATCCTGTCTCGCCTGGTCTTCGCATGCTCTCTAATCGCGTGTCGTTATTTCTCGGGAATCTAACAGGACAGATTTATCATCGCTCGTTTATACAGAACGTTACTGAAATCATTCCCGCGACTCGAGAAAAGAGAGGACGGCGCGTCTAAAGTCGTCTTTCTTGCTTGGAAGAAAAGTTCGACTCGCTCGCTCATAACGTAACGAAGTTCGTCCAAACAGTTTAGAGACTCTATTATAGGTTTCCCACTATCTATATTCGCCTGTTACCGAATACCATGTATATTTAGAAGGGAGGATTAAAGAGAAGAAGATCCGTAATAAAATGTTTCTTTTCATCTCTCTGGCTCTGTTTCTTCTTTCTTCTACGAGCTGTCGACCAACTGACAGCTGGTGATTCAAACGCTATTTTTGCTGCACTATCAGAAACAGTCCGCAGCGCTGCGTAATTATGCGCCTTGCGATAAAATCGACTGATCTTTGATCAGGAATGAAGAAAATCAACTGATGTGTGACGCTTATATAAACTGTTACACAATTACATTGTGCGTTTCTTCCAACAGTGCATTTTTTTTTTCTTTTAAATAAAATCCTTTTGAATGCGTCACGATCGGAAAGACTTCATATTACTAACCAAGTATCCTTTGCGGACTTAATTGGCATCGACCCAGACATTCTCAAGATTATCGGTATTTTTGGCTGCATGGTCTTACGTGGCGATTTAAATGGCGGCGTGGTGGGTAATATAGCGTATTTTGTTTCGCGTAGTACAAAGTATCTTATCTTACAATCATATCTGCCAACTTTTTATTTTGTAATATTTTCATTAGGCTTTTATGTGACATTTTTATATCTCTCGACACAGCAATGAATTTCAGATAAATCTTATACATCTACGTTTCTTTGAAATGAAATTCTTACAATATATAAGACACAAAAATTCGAACGAATAAAAAACATGAGTTTATTTCTACTCCTATGTGGCTGCTTTGCCATAAAATCAGATTTATATAACCAAAGTTTTTTTATATAACCAAAGTTTCTTCTATTATATAGAAATTAAATAATTAAAAGCTTCATTTCCTATTAACAGGCATATTCACATTTAACAGGCACGTTAGTTAGTCTACCAATTTATTGATTGATAGATAATTACAATCCTAACAGCGAAAAAGAAACGAACACGGTTCAGGGAACTCTACAACTCTACAGTACTAATGTGATTGTGAAGTAGGTGTGGTATTAAAGTAGGATTAATTACTTGATAATCACCGAGAAAATACGCTTTTGCGCGCGCATATATAATAGCACGGATATAAATATGCGTGCATACATATTTCATAGAGTTGCAATGCCGCAAGGACAACGTTATGAAATTAATCGTAAGCCACAAGCGTGGAAATAAAACGGCAGGGAAGCGGGCTGCTGCAAACGACTTCTTGGCGGATAGACGCGTTCGCACGTGTAGCCAAGTATTACGTGTTTACGTAGGGTATAACACTAATAAAGTTCGTTTTATTAGGATTGCAGATAGTGTCAGATATTGCTGGATATAACAGCTGTGTGAAATTGATCTCCCTTACTACCGTCGCGTCGTTGAGCATTAATTATGATTATTATCATTCCCTTAGCCGTTTTTTATATTCAGCTTCTAAACTTCACGCGATGGCTAAAATTTTCACGTTAGGGAGTATGGATCGGATTAACATGTACTTGCGATGATAAGTACCTACTCCTAAGGGAACATATACCGTTCCCTTACTTCAAAAGCGACGACTAAAAAAATTAAGTTTCTCGGGAAAAGGAAAAAAAAACTATTCTTTAACTTGATAGAAAAGTAATTACAACTATTTTTATTGATTAATAATGTTCGACTAAAAGATATATACTTACAACCCTTAACCTTTAAATAGCCAGATGACCGCAAGCATTCCCTTAGTTATCTTAGTTATTTAAAAATCTTATTCTCGAAAAAGAAAAGTTATTTCTTGGAAATCTTAAAGTTTATTATTTTATATTTCTCTGTGTCGCAATAGTATAAATAATTAAATTTAATTCCGTATATAAGTACTATTAAATAATATAATTATAAAGATAATTTTTTTAGAATGCTCGGAGCGTTTTATTTTAAACATTAAAAACCAATTTTTATTTTAGCGATTTTTTTTTTAAATTAATTCCTTTGATAGAGTAGTATTTATTTCATTTCATGATAACAATTCAAAGAATGGATTATTAGTTTCGCCCACAATTTATTTATAAGTGAGTCAATAAAATTTTTTATTTTCATGTCAACCAATAGAATTATTTATTCATGAGATGATCAATCGAACAATGCCATTTATACTTGATTACTTATACATGATAATTATATGGCGTCTTTTTATTACGATTATAAAATAGAATGAGATTAATTAATAGCGTCTTGCTTATCGGTGAAATTGATCGTGCACTATGCAATTCCTTCTTCAGTGTTGTCATTAAATACTAATAATACGGCACCCTCGATGCACGCCCACGCTGCTTGTACGAAGGTACGTCTTAAGCCTTTAAACGGCGGCGCTAAGCACGATTTGATCTCGAGGAGAACGATCTCTTCGGCGAAGCATTGCGATAATGTGCCGCGAGTAAAACGCGACGAACGTCGGCGTGCCCGGACAACAACGCGGCTATATGCTACCGGCACAAGGTCGTTGTGTAACGCCCGATGGAAATCGCGAGTTCTCTGATCTTAACGGCGAAAGGAAGGTTGTAAAGCATAGACAGCTTTGCAAAAGAGGAGAAGGAACAAGAATGCCTTGGCCACTCATCTTAAATTTCCGCCTAGATCTCTGAAATGTCAGATACTTTCCTCTTGGGATGTTTTAAGGAGAAAGAACACTGCTGCGCGGAAAGAACAGTTTTGTTGAAGTTTATCTCAAAAAAATTTAGCTATATACAAATTTGAAAATAATTTCGTTCGAATTATCGGAATAATTATGTAAGACAAACTCGCTGTTAGAACGTTAACACTTTTTGCATTTATGTTGCTTATCGTACTTGAGATTCTTACATAATTATTTTAATGGTCTAACAAAATTATTTCCAAATTTGTATCTAACTAGATTTTTAGATACTAAAGCCGTTCTTTCCTCGCGCGAATGAAAAAGTTGTCACGATCGTTTATATAATAATTTATAAAATTGCTTTTATATAAATATTCTGAAAAGGATACACGGAAAGAATGATTAAGCTGAGGTATTTGAAGTATTTGAAAATCTAGCTAAATACAGAAAATAATTTTGTTGGACTATTAAAATAATTATGTAGACGCTCAGACATAATGAGTATAAATGCTGCAAAAAGTTTTGACATTTTAATGATCCAGCTTAAGCTACATAATTATTTTTGGAGGGTGAAAGAACAAAATTATTTTCAGATATGTAATCGAGCTAAATTTTTAGACACTTTAACAAAACCGTTCTTTCCCTAAGATGGAAAGGAAACAACGGAACATTTCTGATATTTAATACCTCAATATTTGTCACATCTTCATACTATCTCTTTTTTCACGCATTCATTCTTCCTTCTGAGAATATTTCTTCTATATTTCCGATTCGTTACAGTTCGGCGACAGAAGCAAAAAGATAAAAGATCGTTTCGCGTGTACGGTAAAGATCACAGTTCACCGACGGCGCTGCAACAAGCGATAACTCGACCTCTGCTATGATACCGTGATACACGGTGTGTAAACGTATAAGTAACAGAATAATTAATACGCGCGAGTACGAATATGCGTACAAGCACGCAAGTACAAATTGTAAAAGGCAAAATGGTAGGAGGAGTTCGAGGCGAGCTGGATGCTGGGGTATAAAATAACTTGGCATAATCGTCACGGAGCGGAGAGCCACTAGCACGTAGATAAAGGCCTAATGTCTGTGTGGGTACGTTTGTGTGTGTGTGTGGATGTATGCTGGCGTCGCGTGTGTATTACCGCGCGGACGAAAGAATTCGCTCGTGCCGGTGCCACGTCCTTGCGTTTCCTCTCGAATGGAGGTACGCCACTCCTCTCTCGTACACTCCACGATTACGTTCACTTTCTACCCTTGCCGCGGGAATACGTACGTACGTACGTACGTACGTATGTACGTAGCGCCGGTACCGGCTTCGATGCTTTCCAGCGAACCCGCCTTTTATTCCGGTTGCACTCGGCGCGCACGGAAAGAGAACCCGATGCAATCGCGGCCGCGATGCATCTCCCGATCGTTCGCACGGGCCGTAAATTCTTCCTGTTTCCTCGTCATATACGGCGCATTTTATGATGTAGACCGATATCCCAGAAGGCGACGGCAAGTGGGAACGCTGTTACGTCTCGAAAAACTCCCAGTCGATCTCTATTCGCGAGGATGACAAAGCGTTAATAGCAAAGCGCTAATAATTCCCGGACCGACATATCAGAAACGAACGTCTAATAAATGGCGTCTTCCTTGCGACCATATCCATCCGGATATCCGGTGTGCAACTATGTCCAACAATATTTCATTCTGATCCACACAAATGAACGAAGAAGGCTGAAGCGGATCTCGATTCCTAATATTTTTGCGTGTATCTTGCAATTTCAAGCAAATTGCACGCTGATTATTCGTCAGTCTTGGAATACAATCACTTTTCATAGCACGAAGCTTTTTATTCTGATATTTCCTAACGAGAGACAGATATTTCTGAATATATCTGCGATATACCGAGCGCTACAAATTATTCCACACACTGGAAGAAAAAAGATCAACAGCATTATTTAAATTGAAAATAATTTTGTTAATTCACAAGTAATACTATTAATAAAACAAATAAAATTTTGTCAAAACAAAGGCGTGATGTATTTGTTTCGTTAACAGTGTTATCAAATTAATAAACGTAATTATTTTCGATCAAGATAATGCTGTTGATGTGACATTATTTTTTCAGTGTAAGAATGACGATTAAAAAAAATCTTTCGTTTAGAAAAACGAAATTATTTTCAAAATAATGCGAACGTAACGCCGTTCCTTTTCGGACTTTTTAACTTCTTTTGAACGAAGGGAGTTCAGGGAGAGAACAGAGGAGGGCTGTCAAACCAGTTTTTAAATTTAAAGGCTTCAAGCATCTTGATTCACCATTATCCGACGCACCATAAGTAATTATCTCTAAAGGGAAACTATCCCGCGCGCACATACACACATACTGGGGTCCATACCGTCGCGTGGATGCTCGTGGAGATCGAGACAAGACCGCAGAAAGCCGTGGAAAGGGCAGCAGCAGCCGCTCATCCGCGAGATCTTTCACGCGGATAACGTGTTGCTCCCAGCGGACGCGCGATCGCATCTCGCGAGCGATCCTCTAATGATTCTCCCCGCGCGATTTATAAACGACGCCGATCCCGATCCCAATCTTGGCGACGGCGGAGAGACCCTTACGAGGCAATTTCCTCGCGATAAAGAGCCACTCGAACGACCTATGAAAATTTATTAGCGAGGGAAGAGGCAGGGTCGTAGCGACGGCGACCAAACGACAGTGCATTCCAACGCGGAAAGCCCGATTGAAGACGGCTAACGGTTAATCCCCCGTCGCCGAACATCGCGTTCGATTAGCTTCATATGTAAATCCATGATATAAATTGCAAATTACGACGATACGGTGCGTGAGATAGGACGCGCGCGCGCAGGCACGACACAGGCTTTGCACTTGGACGCGCAGGATGTTCCGCACTTCCTGTTTACAAATAAGAGGGATACGAGCGTTGGGATTCATTAAGTTTAGTGTGGCACAGGATTATGACAGGATTGTGTAATCGGGTCTGGAGGGAGCATTAGCCTCGTAAACGCATTTCTTCGTTGGTATTTTATTACCTCTTTTCTTTCGAGAGACGAAAAAGTGTTATATCTGCTGCTTTAGCTCCTAATTTACTAAAACATTTGTATATCTTTTTAAATATAATATTTTTAATATAATCGTCGTAGATATGCGCTTTGTAACAAACCGTTGTAATAATATTTCTTACAGTGAGAAAATATCAGTAATCGCGAGAAATGGCGTTCCATTATTTCGTAAAAGAGAAAGACACGACTGCGTGAACTTTTGAAAGAGGCTGAAAGAAAAAGAATGAAGCGAAAGGTCGCAACAATAATCGTTCCCTCAAGCAAACGGTGATAAAAGTGAACGTCTTTCGAATGACTTTGTATGCACGAAAGATAGAAAATGACAGAGTTCGAATGCGATCAATGAAAGCGTTCGCTTCGATAAGACAATTCTTTTTCTTCTGTCGAATACGTTTCGTTAATCTCAAAGAATGTATAATTTTTTTATGTATTTTCTTTTAAATATATATATATATATATATATTCTATTATATAAGGGTATTTGAAACGGATACAGAAGTTACATTTTGTTTAGGAAACATGTGATCTAATTTTTTCTATTTTACGTACTTTTTTTTAAATATATCTATTATATAATTTGAAACAATGGAAAAGTTAGATTTTGTTTGGGAAAAATGTGATGGAAGTTTTTTTTATTTAAAAATATCGCGGAATTTCAAAAATTATAATTCTTGAAAATTGACAAATTAACGGCGTGCAAGTAGCACTCTCTTTAAAGTGCCACGTGTCATTTGTCTCCGCAAAGCCGCTTGCATGAAATATACGGCGCCTATTCTTATAAAAGCTCAGATAGGTCATCGGACGAAAACGGACGGGTCCGCAGCTATTTTAGGTCCCTTTATTCCATTCCATCGTGGTACTTCTACCTCGGGATCGTTACCGGGCTTCAGTTAGACGAAGATTTGTTGTTTCTCGCACTGACGTGCGAGTTTTCACGGAAACGTCTCTTTGAAAGACTTCGATCCGGCTGTTCCGCTTCGTTGTAAAATGGCTTCAAAGTCCGGCTCATTTTCGAAAATGAATTTTGTAGACGATAAGCAACCCGTAAGATCATCTTTGTTTCTAGAGAAACGCGCGCGACTTCGAGAGAATCGCTCGTCAAAAATTACTAAAGTTATCTCACGTATCGTATAAATTTTTTTAAAATCAATTTGTATAGTTTTAAAATCGGTCGGAAGTGATGAAATTTAATAAATAGGAAGGAACTTTATTTATCTAAATTTTTGTCTTTTTATTAAAATTTAATATATTATACAAATTATATAAATACGCATATTTATAAATGATAAAAACACAGTTTCCTTCTAATATTTTATAGAATATCGATATATTATCTTGTATTATTTCCTGCGATTTTTACAATGTCAACTAATATTAACTAAATGACACTGTGTGTAACATTTTATCAATCAAAGAAGAAGAAATTATAAATTAAAATTGAAAAACTTGGCTGGTCTCACAGTAATTTCTCGTTTGATTATTTTTATCCTTGACTTTCCGCTTCGTAAGTCGACAAACCCGGGCGAATATACACGCCTTTGCAGTCGCAAAGTCATTTCTTTTTAACGGTGCTCATGCGCGCGTACCGTGCGTGAAAACCAATTTTGATATCATGCCATATCTTTACCGTTCAACCGCTCGCAGGGGGAGGGAAATTTACGATAGCCCGATGAAATAAGTAGTTAACGAGCGTTCCGTTTAATTGGAATCCGCGTCTGTGCCTGGTTCATAATGTCGCACTGTCGGCGCCGGCCGTCGCTTGTGCGCCACTTTCAGCAAATTACAATGTTCGGTGACATTCTCCTACGGACCCGTTACTAGCCTCAACGACAAATTACGACATTGCTAATCATGTGAATTGCATTAATCCATTTCGTACATGGCGCTGACGAGCACGTATCTCTGTTCAATATAATGCTTCTGTAATATCCCGATCATTTGCTCAGTCTCAACCGTGCGCTCGTTATAGCTGCAAGATAAATTGTAACGTCGAAAATCATTGGAGACACGTTCAGCTCAATCGCCTGTCGAAATATAAATTCGATTTTATTTTGCGACGATATCTCTTCGTGATTTTATGAGGCGCGATATGTAATGCTTTCTGTCAAAATAATCGTGGACAGAAAATTGCTGTGTGTAAAAATATATTGTTTTTGCACTTTAAAAAATATGAGTGTACATCATGTCGTTGTGTCACCATTTAATATTACGGGTTTTAAATCCAGGCTATGTTGATGTAAACACCAGAGGTGTTTAATCTACACCACGTTGGTGTTAATATTAACATTAATATATAGTGGGAATTATAGACATCCCATGATGTTAAATGCTTAATCCACACCCATGTTCTTTATACAGGATGCATACATTTTTACTTATCTGACTCATAGTAATCTGTAACGATTCGCGAATGCAGTTAGCATAGACTAGCTCAGATACATAAACGAATTCGTTGTTGCTTCTTCGAAGCGAGTTTCCTAGGCATTTCCTAGCGGCGAGACACGGCGAGAGTTCAGGACGAGTAGAAATCGTTTGTGGAGCTTGTACGATTCAAGTATACCGGTCAGAAGAAGGCTGCCTGCGCACGCCCACCGTAAATTTTAGTGCATCATCTCCGAGGAACGACCTCGTCCCATAACCGGCACTAAACTCTTTTACGATTCAGGCTGCAGGCACGTTGCCATTCACGGATGTCGTTGACTCGTTTTTTCCGTTCTTCCTCGAGCAAGCGGAGAGCTCGGACCAGCCGCGGCAGTCTCGCGAAGGGTAAACAAAATGTTCGGAAATCATCTGAAATCGCCCGAGAATCGTTCAAGCCTTTCCTTTCACTCGCAAGAATAATTCGGACCGATATCAGGAAGAAGGAAGTCGAGAGCTCGCGCGGAACTGACCGGCTGTTTGGTGCTGCAACGCATTGATAGATAAGATGAGGTGAACGCACTTCACTCTTCCGCGCAATGCACCGCGCGCCGTTCTTTTTTCTTTTTTCTTTTTTCTTTCTTCTTTATTACCCGTTGCATCTTTTCTAGCAGCATAAAATAGAACGCTTTGTATACCGTCATTTGCCCGATCGGTAACCGTGGAAAATTATGATGTTCTTATTGCGGCTTTTAAAACAATGGGTCACACGAATAGAAGCGAGATAATCGCTGCAGCGCTACTAAAGAAAAGTTGCGATCGAAAACTTGTTTTAAAGCGAAAATACGAAGCGCATATTATCGTATCTCATTTTATCTTGTACGTTTCATTTGATCTTGAGAAGGTCCTGTAAATATCAGGCGGGAGATCAATCAGAAGCTGACTAAACGGTATTCAATCTCTTACTTGAACATCTCTAATTAAGCCTTTATCAAATTACAGATCAGAATTAAGATTGAATTGGAATTTGGACTGATCAAAGCAAAGTTCACTAAACTTGATATTGATTTTCTTTCCTCTGATTAATTAAATTCCAATCCAATCTCATACCTGTATCTGTAATCTGAATCTGATACCAACTATATAGATTGTTTTTGTTTTTATCACGTCAAGTTCTGAAACACAATAGGTGCACTCTAAAAAATATCGTATGGATTTAACAACACGTGTCTGTATAATTCTCACTGGGTTGGTGTTAATAACATTAACATGAAGTAGATTTAACATCATGAATTTTAAATTCACACCATGATGGTAATATTAACCCAAACTCAGCAGAAGTTGTATGCACACTGCATTAAGTTAAATCCACACCAATATTTTTTAGAGCGTGTAGTAAGCTTTAAGCCGTACGATATTAGTCAATCACAGTTATAAATGTGGAGGAAAATGGGGAAAATGATCGAATATGATCGGTTGATTTTTTTTACAGCTTAAGACTTACTACATGTATTATGTTGCAGAACTCAAGCATTCATTTCATTATATAGACGTTTCGCATTGTGTTAAATTCACATCGATATTTTTTAGAGTGTGTGGTGGGCTTTAAGCCGTACGTATTGGCTAATCGCAGTTGAATGTAAGGAAAATAATCAAGTTTCAGGACTTAAGCATCCATTTCAGGACTTAAGCATCCATTTCAGGACTTAAGCATCCATTTCATGAGTTAGTTTGTGCGATGCGGTGTAAACTGTCAATATAACTGTCAATAAATTGTATAAATGCGATTTCTCGCGATAGAAATACCGAATGAAAATAAAGTTCATCTTGTTCTCCGACGGTAGATTTAGCAGTTATCTTACACGCGAACTTCTTCCCGAGCATGCATAATAAACGATGCCTCTGCGATCGCGTGTACCAAATGTCTCTCTGACATTGTATTTCCATCCGTGCGTTGCGTTTACCGAGACTCACATATCTCATCCGCGTTACTTTATCAAGGTAAACCAGGTAAATTTACGATATACTTGCATAGTTTATTTCGAACGAGCGTGATTTAGGAGCGATAGATGCGTGCATTCGCGTGTTTCATGCCTTTCCGATTCCGAGTGAATTATTATTAGCAATGATAATTAATACATTTATATTATTTTCAAATTTTCAATCACATTACTACAAGTTTTTTTCTCTCTCAACCAGAATCCGAACTTCAAAATATTCTCTTGCGAGAATATTGTCCGATAAACTTATACGTGACATGAAATGAATCTCAAGTTATTCGATATACAATATTTATCATCGAGCTTGCGAAAATTCGAAACATTGGCTGCATTCAGCAGAAAAATCAGCTTTGCAACTGTTGTAAAATTCTTGCATATAATTGGTTTATACATTTAGATCCAATGAGGGTACCAATCATATTAAAGAATTTTCGCAGCCATTGACAGACGCTATGCTCCAGGAATTAAATATCGGGGATCTTTACGATTTTCGTATCTCGCCGTCTGAAACACAGTCTGATACACAGTCTGATACACAGGATCCGAGGGACAGAAGAGCTGGCGATACTAATTCCAAAAATATATCGCCAACCGGGGGGTTGATGTTCCATGGTCTTGCTCGTATTTCGGTCTAGGGTAATGCACGCTGCAGGGAAACACACCACTACTGCTTGTCAAGAGAAAGAGAAAGAGAGCTCTCGCACACGCACGCCATATGTCGTCATCGTGTCGTGTAATTTTTCGTATACGTGCTGAACCTTGAACTGTCGAACTGTACATTCTCCCGACATCGAGACGAGACGTGCCCAATCGATCGAATCGCGAGCGCAAATTTTGAGAATTCGAGCATGGCGTGGCGCGTCTCGCGATCAAACCGCGCTCTGGCTTCTCCGTCCCCTGTATCGTTATATTAATAGCTCACGTTTTGGCAGCTTGCCTATCGCTTCCTTTCATTCATATTCCTGTTGCCCTGTGAGTTAGTAAGGGTAAAAATAAATCCGGAGTATGGCGATCTTGTTCAACAGGAGCGTCGCCGGGATTCCGAAATATGCAAGAAGAAATTAGCTTTGGATCGCGCGACTTTAGAATAAGGAATTGACCTTTCGACTCCCACGCTGATTTCCCAAACACAAGTTTCCAAATGAGATGACCCCCCCAAAAAATTTTCTGTATAATAGCATGTTTATGACGCTGAACATTATATTGAAATATAGTAAATAAATCAATAGGTAAATATACAGTCAATAATATTTATCTTTGTTTACAAAATTTTTATATTTACACAAGTCCACAAAAATTATTAAAATCTTCTAAGAGAAAAGATTATTCTGAAAAGATCATTTTTCGAGTGAACGCGGCTTGCTCCGCTTGGGAACTGAAAGATCAAAACAGAACGTCGCGATTAAGACGAAACAAATGGATGATTACTCGAGAAACTTAATTAAGATTTATCAGAGAGGTGCTACAAAGTTTGTATAAAGATTATCTAAAAAGGAAAGAATGAAAAAGAAGAGATATAAAAGAAGCAAATTGGATAATGTATTAATGTAAACAACACAATGTGAAATAAAGTAGATAAAGCGGAAGAGATGGATAACTCGCTTTGATATGATTGATAATAGACTTATCAATTATTAATTATATTAACCGCAGTTAAATTATACCTTTAACTATGACGAATCTAGCATATTTAAAAAAGCTAATTATTCCAAAATTAATTGCCAATATATGATTACTACCGTAAATGAGAAAATAGATATACAAATTAATTTCAAACTGATTGTGTAATTATATTCTGAGTTTTGTCGTTCTTTCGATTCGAAAGGAAATTTTCTGAGCGACTTCAAGGATAACAACCAGAATATGCAAACGCACGAGACAATTTTTACGTACAAACGTATGTACATTTGTTTTAGAAAATCACTCTTTCGTAATTCAGTAAGACCTGCATTCCCGGTTTTCAATATACTTTCTCTTTCTCTTATAGCGACAATTATGCATTTCGTAAGTAATTTAACCTTTAGTCAAGTGTTTCCTTAATTATTTATTTGTCTATGTATACAATTTTAAATCTTAAAGAATAGAAAGAAAGCAATTATTTACGCGTCAAAAGAAAAATTGCAAAATAAACTCTGAATTAAAATAAAAGATGATAATTATATTAATGATATAATTTATAGATATTACATATATAATTATTTGAGTAAAATGGCGACATAAGTGCGAAACATTTTAGAATTTTGAATTAATTAGCTTTGTAATATAGATCGTTTTTTTTTTTTTTAATTTAATTTTACGTGCAAATTTATTCCGCATCGGTTTAATTTTCGTTACCGAGAAGGGACTATCGTTACAAAATGTTCGAGGATCAGACTAGTGAGCGATTTCTATAGCGTGCCACCAGATGCTAATCACGACCGATCGGACAGAGACGATATAATCGCCTCCGTAAGCTGGATAAACCATAATTAAACCAAGCAATTTCAGCATCAACTATTGTGCACGAAGAACGGATGCATGACGTAACGTCGAATGTAGGCCGTTTGGAATTCTTTTTTTTTTCCCCTACGCGACTGCACGTCCATATGCATCACGTGTCGGAACGTTGTAAGGCTGCAGTGTAATTCAATTACGCTCATTGCGCGACACCATTGATTTTACCTTGGAGCGCGAAGAGTTAGCGACAAAACGCGTGAAAAATTATCATGATTTAATTCTTTTATACTCATTGCTGATTATATTTATCAGACTTCAATCACAAGATTGGGATAAACCAGAAATAAATTTGAAAACTCGGTACGAAAATGAACATAAAATTGAATGAGCATAAAAGTTTCGAAAAATTAAATAATTTATCCGGGAAGAGTGGGAATTACAGCATTTTTCCTTAAAAACGTTATTTCAAATCACTACAGATATTTTTCAGGATGTGAAATTTTGATTTTTAATCTAATTTTTTTAAATATAAAGTGCGCATACTTTTTTTTAGACAGAAATATGTGAACATAACGTAGTAATTGAGCTATTATTATTAGGATTTTAAAATTATGAAGTTTTTGCTATGAATATAAATGAATATTTTGCAATAAAAAAGGTGGCAAGTATCTGATAGATATAATTATAATGTTCATTTTCTGAAAGTACGTTCCTGTCTGACAACATTGTCGCATAGTAATATGTCACGAAAGTTTACCGGTAAGTAGGAGTGGAAATGAATTTTCACCGTGCTGTAGAAACTAGAGCGGAACGAATCGAAGCACGAACCGATGTAAGATTTACCGTAAGAAAGTGTCCTCCCCTTTGTTGTTCTCTAATGGTATCCCAGATGTATTCCAGAAAAACAACAAAAAAAACTTTAAATTTTATACGCAAAGTGCTAAAAAAGAAGTATTAGAAAAAAAAATTTAAGAATTGTTAAAAGTATCAAAAAGTCAAGTTTTTGTAAGACTATGCCTAAATAAAAAAATGAGCAATTTCAATAAGGAAAATTCAACTCCGTATATTCACGCTGAAACCGGTTAGCTTAATGGATAGATAATAGGATGGATAGAGAGATAAATAAAGGTTTTATTGATTTATGAATCTAATTAGTTAGGTTAATCTTCTCTTTTCTCTCTAATTTTATGCATCATTGAATCTTCGCACACATGCGTTTCGTTCACGAACAAAGTAGGTTCCCCTGAATATTTATATTAAACTTGAGATCGAGTTTCAAGTGCTTCGCATTTCTTCGTGAAAAAAGAGGCGCATATTCCTTTTTTTTTTTTTTTTTTTTTTTTTAAACGAAAAAGACCAAGGCGTAATCGCGTCAATTCTCGCATTCTGGATCCAAACTTCGCGCTTCGGGATCTCGCTATTTTCCTCCGACGTTGCGATGCGATTAATCTTTAGGCATACCAGTGGCTGGGGAACGTCTATTTATTGCCAGTCGCGCGCCAAGGATGCAGACAATTTCCTGGTTCAAGTGCATCCGATGAATGCAACGTCGCGGCGGGAATTCAGACGACATGGAAACGACCTCCGTCTGACGAGATAGCGCCTCGTTGCTGCGCTATGCATATTTATACAGCGGACGTTTATTGCACACCGAGACGCGAACGCAGCTCGCAAGTGATAACCTCCGTCTCTCCCGACACGAACGACGGCGATGACGTCGAAGATCGTGCTTTCATTTGCGTCTCCGTTCTTTCTCTCTCCTACTTCCTCGTGCTCGTGATAAGCTCCTTTAGCGATCAGTTTCTGCTACGATATATGCGCTACATATAACGGCACTCACGAAGCACTGTAAACAATGTATACAAGTTTTTCCTCTTTTCTCTTCTTTCATTCACATTTATTTACGAGAAAAAAACATCTTGGTGCAGTAAGTAGGATATACATACTTTGCGCCTGCTGGGTAACTTTTACAACGTGATAAAGGAAGCTTCTAAAATCACATGAAATAATTCACATAATTTCAGAAAGGTGATTCATATCCGATTTTAACGAGCGATACTACTTGCTTTCTATCATTATATGTTGTAACGTACAAAACTTGATTATGTAAGAGTGCACCATGAAGGCTTTCCAGCTCATTCAGTTTCGAAAAAGAATAACGAGCATCTATGTATTCCGCGAAATAAATGAAAACGAATAGAATTTTTAGATTTATAAATAATTCGTGAATCAAGTTGAAGTAGTTTCAGAGTTGACGTTTTCGCGGAAATATAGCGCTATCGAAATCTTGTTTCTCCGCAAAAATCACACTTGTCTCTTGTCTTCCATCGTACCTACTAACGATGAAGATTGCCTGAATCCGCACTTGATAGCGGAGCTACCTCCGCTGGACCATCGCGATCACGAAGGGAATTTATCCCTCGCGCTCTAATTGAGTTCTCAGTGAATCCGATCGCGATATAAAGCACGCACGATATCGAGGAGGGGAAAGAGGAGAATCGTAAATCGCACGCGCGATTCGTCGCCGGTCGCGTGGCCCACAAGATGCAGCTTTAGAGCATCTCAGCTCGGTGTGGCGGCCATCTCTCTTTCTCTCCAAGGGAAGATGAGGGCATCGCCCTGACCGTGACCTAGCCACCGCTCTCCACGGACAAACAAACGTACACGTACGTGTGCAACATCCTACACCACGATCGACGCACGCGAAGTGGCCAGTTTTGTACGGCTCGGACAACACACATGCACGTCTCCTCGACGTACAAGGTGCTCCTCCGCGTGCGTGTATCTTCGTCCGTTGTTTATTACGTAAAAAAAAACGCGACGGGACAATTCTTCATTACGGTCTGACCGGCCTTGAGCTGGGGGGGATATCGTGATTGCGATAAATCTTGAAAGTTCTTTTACTGGAAGAAAGATAGGAATGTGAACTTATATTAGAAATCTTAATAGGTATGTGTGATCTCTTTTATTAGAGATCTCAAATATTAATGTCTCGTTCTTTTAGACAGATATAAAAGTATCGCACGCGTGTCACACCATATAAATGTGATTGAAATGTTTGTTTATGATTTCTGTTTATATCACTGAATTGTACACTGAGAAACCCATTTAGTTGAATCAATTAATTTTTGTTTGGATATATATAGGCGAACAAATTCTTGGTCGATGCAATAAAAGAATTTAGTTGAAGCCAAACATTTGGTTATTGTAAATAACTTTATCAGAAACCAAGTAAAATATTACAACAACTAAATGCTTTGCTTCTAAATTATTTTATTGCATCAACCAAGAATTTGTTCGCCCATATTCCAAACAAGAAATTAATTGATTCAACTAAATTGGCTTCTCAGTGTATATTTTTTGTTTTTAAAGTAATTTTTTATTTTATCGATCCAAATTTATGGTGATGTCTCTCGTTCAGATTTGTCTTTTTACAACTCACATTTTTCACATCTTGTTCGCGAATGGTAGGCCAAAATAACACACGAAACGTCAGTATTAGAAAATTCTTGATAAATAATCGCAAGATACCCGATACAAGCGCACAGATCGCGCATCTTTGACGCATTTCTGGATACACACGTACCCGACACACACTCGTAGAAGGAGGTACTCACGATCACGCGATCGAGCCCAAGAAACGTGCCTATGCGTGCGTACCGATCGTATGTACGGGCCCGCATCCACGTCTGGACCGACAGCGAAAACCGGCCCAACCTCTACGCCGCGAAGAACCGCCTTCGCATTCGCGAAGGTTGCTTTCCTCCGCGTATATTTCGTCGTGGATTTGCGCGACGTCTAGCTCGATCTAACCGCGTTGCTTACATAAGCACGTTATAAATCCCAGCCGCCTTACTTCTCTTTTCGTTCTGGCGCATCAAGGATACTCCAACACTCGCGTCTTGCTATTTTACCTCGGTAGCGTACCGAAGGAAAAATCTGATAGTAGCTACCAAATGTTGAATGAAATAATTCTCATCAAATATTCAGTTAATATGTAACCAATGAGGGTTGCCACAGAAACCTGGGAAACTGGAAAAAAAAATTGAAATTGATCATGGAAAGTCGGGAAAATATAAAGGAGACCGAAATTTTGAACTTTGCTTACAATTCCCTTAAACTGTTCCTGTCCCAAATAATTTTTATATGTATAATTAAATTTATAACGTCTTTCCGTTATCCGATAAAACCTCTCGTACGTATTGTGCACAGAAACATACGGAACCTACAATTTTAACGCCGGTCCGAACGGCAGTTTTTGAAAGGTTCTCTTGGCAGTAGATATTCTTGATGGAACTTTGCCGGACCGAGCGCGTGAAAATTCTTGAAAAAATGCATTTCGCTTTCAGTGTGACGGATGTGACGTCATAAAAATTAACCATATCGATACTCTTTACTATAAATCGAACCAAGTTTTACGATGCATCCCGTTGAACAGATTAGCACTTCTTTACCATTTCTTCTTTTGAAAATAAACTAAAGTAATCAGTTGCTGTCTGTGTTGCTCGTTTCTACTAATGTAGTTCAATTTTTATCTCGGTTCAATTTACCCTTCATCTTTTTCTAATTCTTAGAAGGTTAATCTACACTGGTAGAAAATATATATGGACAATTGGACATACATGCTTTTCTACAACCAAAATACCTATTTCATATATAATAATATATCGCCACTCGTATGTATTTCTGATGTGACGTCATTATAAGTTGTAAAATTAACTCAACGCAAAACTGGCAGTGTCGTGATGTGATACTTCCCTGTTCTTTCTTTAATGGTTACAAAATATAAAACGATCTTTGAGAAGATTTATGTAGGCTTCGAATTATTTTGACGGTGTCGCATTTAATCTGTCGTACATTTTTACGCTGCATTCAGCTGATAAAACAAAACCTTTGCGTACTTGTATTTTATTTTATTTCTTTTTTCCAATCGCTTTATTTTTTTATGTAGTCATTTATGACACCGCGTGTATAATTTATGACGCACGCGCGTCAATATTGAAGATGCTTGACATCATACAAGCGCGACTAATAAAAAGTAGCGTAGAAAGCAGTTCTATTATTACGACCGGGATCAACGTCGACCAACCGTAGATGAATTGGACGGTCTATAAAGGCGGCAGCGCGAGCTTGGTACTTATGGTTTATGATGACCAGAGTGCTCGATGACCGTAAAACACCCTGACATAGTTTAATAAAAGACCGAAGGCGACCGATGGGGCTCGATGGCATAAAGAATTCATTTTATGTACCATAAAATGTTACGGTGGCTCTTCACGCGAGGGCATGTCGCGTCTGGAGAAAAGAATAAAAAGTTACAGACGGAAGCGTCGCGACGCTTCACGATAAGCGCGTGTCTAGTTCGACACTCGCTACGAGTGACGGTGGCGGCGATTCGCTTTGAGACAGTCGATTATTCTTAATCTTAATATGAAAGTATTTAGTCACGTATCATTTTAACCGTCAGTCGCATCAATCGTCTTTTCCGAGTTGTATACATTTGTGTCTCGACACAGATATCAACAACTGATGACACTACTTGGATTATGCAACAAGTTCATCTGTTATCCTGGCAATGAACGAAACTTCGTGGAAATGTATCCAGATTGAGTTTTATTCTCTGTCGTAATATCGTAAATAAAAAATATTTTAGCTTATATCGAAGTCTAACAAAACGTCAAGAACGAAGCTTTGTATTCTATATTAATTTATTTTCTCAAAAATATTAAGTGCTGTATCTTTTTATTTGAAATGCTACATTTATCGTAATTGTCGTTATTAAGATTTATCATATTTATAACAAACATTATATTTCTTTAGGGAGCGTGTTATTTTGATAGTGATAATAATATACTAATAATGAGAAATAATTCACAACTGTCAGTCAACGATGAATAAATAAAAAGAATAAATTCGTTCAGTCCTAATTCTTCAGAGCATAGCAATTAATTGAAATGATTCGATTATCATTGGTTTATTTGCAAGATGCAAAAAGGTACAGAAAAGAAAAACGATGCAATAATATGCGGTTTCTAATTGCAAATGTTTATAGTTTATACGTACTGTCTAAAACTTTTAGAGTGAAATGTTACAGAATAAAATCTCACTTTTGAATATTAAAACCTGAGTCACTTTTTCAGGATTAAGGTTAATTTTCATTTTTTTTAAATATAAGATTTTGCTCCAAAGAATTTAGACAGTATACAGTTTTATACGTTTTACGTGTAAACGTATACAGTTACTTTGCAGGGATAAAAGGAAACGAAATTTCGCGTTCGAGAGGACAGAACGAAACACGTTTGCATAAAAGGATAACAGGCGCTCGTAAGG
>NW_017304864.1:42066-57100 GCF_001594115.1 Trachymyrmex septentrionalis
CGTCGAGACGACAGAACGAAACACGTTTGCATAAAAGGATAACAGGCGCTCGTAAGGCTTGAAAAATACGAGATTATTTCGGCGTACTGGCGGATTTGTCGTACAATCCAGGCGGCTTTTTAGACGCAGTTGCGTGCACGAAATAGCGGGCCGCGATATTTTCAGAACGTATGCGACTGCAACTGCGGTCCGCCACTGCACCGGGATACAACGAAATGCATTGTAAATTATATCCCAATGATATTATATACTCATCCACAAAATATATGGGCCACTGTATCGGTTTAGTGGCCCATATTTTTGTGGGTGTATATTATGTATATACACCCACAAATATATACACACACACACACACACACACTGGAAAAAGAGAAGTTACGTTAATTGAAATTCTGATTGATATGATCAAAATCTTCCGATTAAGGATGTTCCGATATCCAAAAAACCGTTCTTCCTAAACCACAATAAATAGAACTATTTTGCAAAAAATTGATTTTTTTCTAAAAGGGGCTACTTTAAGCCCAACCTCTTCGGCTTATATAAAATTTTTTATTCTTTTTTCCTTTTTTCCTTTTTTTTGAAGAAGGCTCTTTTGAAGCGATGTTTTTCATAAATTATTTTACTCGCAAATGATCTTTATTGTAACGAATTTTTGTCCACAGTTTTTATACATTTCATTCACATAACTCTTTACAAAATACTCTTATTATTATACAGACGCCATATTAATTAAAATGTCGCAGACACAATTGTTTCTTTTGTATTATATAATATTATAGAAAAAAAAAAGAGAAGAACTATATGTACAATTTTATGAAACTCTTGTTTCTGTAACGATTGAAAAAACGCATTGAAGGATATCGTCACGATTGATGCCGCTTAATGTCCTAATATTCTTCACGTGAGCGCCGAAGGCGTTCATGCTCCATCGATTTTTCAGCAAATTTTACACGGAAGTGCGAGCATTGCAAGTGCGAAAAATCATATCCAAAGTTCAGCAAGCAAAAATAAACTGATCGATTGCAGTTTATCTCATGTCTTGGATAAATTAAGAAAATAAGACCGCTGGAAAACAGACATTTACGCGCCTTCGCGCACGAGCCAGGCAGCTACAGAAATATTCAGCCTTGACTTCCTCGCGATCTTTTCTTTGCTTTTCTTTTTTTTTTTGTTTTTTCGCGTTGATTTCCTTCTTCGAAGACTGCATTCCATGCCGTTCGCTCCAGAACTACTTTGAAAGGGCTATTTGCTCCGTTTGCTCTCAGTGAAGTTCACGCAAGCGATCTGCAACGAACTGATCTGAAAGCGTTGCTGCCTCGTCGAGTTGCTCGTCTTCGCGACGAGTGCAGTTTGATACACACCGGTAGGCACGATTGCCTACCACGCTATTGAAATAATCGCGATGCCGCACGTGTCATAGGTGTCACAGGGATTCTATCGACTTGTGTGCAATGCAATCGGACGTATCGAAGTCTACGATCCCGGCGCGACATCGTGCTCCGTCGTGGCGAACAGGCGGCAGCATATCAGCGAATGCATCTCGATGTGGTATACCGTAAGACATCCGCGAGGTTGTCGGGAAAGATGCAATTTGAATCGTTTCAGAGCATCTTGAGAGAGTTCCTTTAAAAATTGAGACTGAAGCGCCTTCTGAAAATGCTTTGGAAAGCATTGTTACACGGAGAGAATTTTCTTTTAACATTTATCCTGAAAATATAATAGTTGTGGTACAATACAATATTTCAAAGATTTTTACCATGCACTTCAGTAAAATTGATCAAACTTATTTTATACTTTATTGTAGTTTTATTAATGAGAGAGATTTACACTAAAAAATTCTTTGAAATACAATGTTGTCCCACTACTGTTATATTTTCAGGGTAAATTCTAAGAAAAAATTCTCTCTGTGTATATTTATGAAAAAAAAATCTATGTAGTCATGTTTAAAATTGATTAAGAAAAAGAGAATAATAGAATTGTATTCTGTTCTCTAAAATCTCTTCTCTCTCTTCTTTGGAGTGCAATATCGTAACTCTAAAGAATCATATCTTAAAAATTGACTCTTTTTTTTAAAACTAGTTTAATTGTTACTTTTTTCGAATTAGATTCTACTCTAAAGATTTTAGAGAATGAAGTATCTTGGAAACTTCTGAGAGAATTTTAAGAATTTATTTCTTTATTGCGAGTTTTTGTGAAAATGTCTACTGTGAGGAGAAGGTGATACGTATTTTCGAATGGAGCGTATTCGAAAATAACACATGTGCAACGGATATGACGCGTGAACATAAACCGGATACGATAATATTTGTTCGCAAGGCGATAAACATTCTCAAGGATTCAAGGCGAACATCTGCTATAAATGAAAGTCTAACTAAGGCAAAATATATCTGTTGTAGATCATTCGCATTGTTATGTAGATATCCATTTTTTTTATTCTACTCAACACAAAGAAGAGTTATTTCAGTAAAAGAATATTATCAACATTACCACAAAATGTATCGACGATTCTTTTCTATTCTATTTGAAATTTTAGAGGTATATATAATTATAGATCTGTTCAAGTTGCTTAAAATTCCTAAAAATTTTTTGCACCTAAATTAAGATAAATATATATTTGAGTGTTGAAGAAAAAGAAACTGAAGATACTAAACGTAAAAAATAGAAATAACGCGAATAAATCTTACATTTTGTTAATATAAGATGATTGAGTGCGGCAACCTTCATTATATACATATATTATTATCCCATCGCATTAATTTTCAAAACTTTCTATTAATCTTTATTACTTGTTTTTTCCTTATAGGAAGAGGACATAGGATGGACCAAGTCGTGCGAACAGGTGTCGTTCATCATTGAAGAGGAGGAGTATCTGAAAAGCGAGAGAAGCAGGAGAACTCAAAGGATGCCTGCTTCGTCGCAAACCGCCGCATCCGAGCGGCGAAACGAAAGGGTGGTTAGTATACTTGTTGCAAATATTTTCTTTTTTTTTTCCTCAAAAAGTGATTCTAATTCAAAACAAAAATTAAATATAAAATACAAATAAATAATAAGAATAAGTTAAACAGGTATATAATTTCCTAAAAAGAGATAAGTTCTACGGTTTCAAGACAGATTTTTTTATTTTTTAAATTTAAATCTGACATTTTGAAACGCTTGTTTATTCTGAAAACTACAAATCATTCCATTTTAATCCCTAAATGTTTGATTATAATTATCATCTTTATCTACGTTTTGTTTTGTGTTGAATTTTCCAAGTTGGTTGATGATATATGAAATACATGAGAAGAAATATATTGCATATGATCTTCTTTTTACAGCTAACACATGAACCACCGAAATTGAAAACGACTTTGAAAACACCTCCCAAGCAAGCGACTAATCCTTTACAATTCGTCAAAGTCGGACCATGTTCACTTTATCGAACGGCGCAGGAGCAATTACAAAAAGTCCAAGAGGTGAAGAAAATCAAACAGGAAGTTCGCGATGATCCCGAGGATTGGCAATCAGTGAGTAACTTCAAAGTCATCATTTTATTAATAAAAAAAAAAAGAAGTATTACAGATTCGACAACTTATAGTAGTACTTACATTCGATAATTTTGACTTTAATTCTATAATTCCAATTATACAAATTTAAATTCATATCTTGGATGAAAAAACGTTCATGTGTAAAAAAAAATTGTTGAAGTTTGCTCTATTTTTTTTTTTATAAATCTATTTTAATTGAGATAAAATATTAAAGCCAATTATCATATTACTACAAAATTATTTAATATATCATTTATTTTATTAAGTTTAAAATCATTAATAATCGAATTAAGTGTCATCAAAATTTACAAATGTCAAATTTCTCATTAAAATTAATTAAATATTTTATAGATCATTACGTATTTTACTTAAAAGTCATTACAGTACGGTTTTCTTAGTAATGAAAGATGACCTTCCATCCACAGAATTTGGATAACTGGAAGAGTAGTCGGAGGAAGCGGCAGGAACACATAATCGAGCGAGTGGTGGAAGTGAAGAAACTCGAATTGGAGGAACACGATCGTCTGCGTCGTAAGAACAAAACCTTCTCGGAGATGATGGAGGAGCGCGGTAACAGGGGTCGTAAGCTGAGCATCAGCTTGGCTATGTACAACGACGAGGATGCGAATGATCTCAGCGACCTCGGGATCGGTACGAGCAGCGGCAAGAGCTCGGTCAGCGGCGATACGCATGACGACACACATAGCGTTTTGGTACGCATTTATTCAAACACGTGCATAATATGCGCCTTGCGTCGCGTTGACTCGCTTTTATTGAAAAGAACATTAACTTCGATTCTGATTAAAGCTATTGACATAAATTCTATAACAAGGAAATTTTTTTTTAATTATTGATTTATGTATAAATATATCTTTTTTTACATTTTTTTAAGGCAAATTAATGAGAATCGATCGTTAATCACAAAATTTTTATTTGTATTTTATTTTATCTTTTTCATTACGAATCCGAGCAAGAATTATGAATTGATTCGTTAATTCTTAACTTACTGCCGGTCTGCAATGATCTCACCAAACTGTATTAATCATATGACCAAGACCGCTCTATTCTTACATTTGTTTACATTATGTGTTACTTGCAAACATTTATTTAATCCCAAGCTATTCATGCAATCAATAGTCATTTTTATATTAAATCGACCACAAGAGAATAATAGTTATATATTAAAGTGTACCTTTTTTTGCTGTGAAAAATTTTATAGATATCTTTACGAGAATATATTCCATTATTCGATAATATTATGTTTGTTTTTCAAATTGTAGAGCGACAGAGATAGCGAGATCGAGAAGAGTCATTCGGATGTCGATAACACCATCGATGTGGCCTCATCCACGACGACAAGCATCGCAACATTGACAACGACAGCGGCAACAATCGCGACTACATCAGTAACAGCAACGATCGCATCAGTGGCAACGGCAACGACAACAGCTGATACTAGTAAGACAATAGAATCGACAATAACACCGATGACAACGACGGCAACGACGACCGTACCGGTGACTACGACGTCTACCGCGAGAAAAACGTTTGGTGGTGGTTTTCATGGCAATCTGAATCACAATCAGGAGTACGATTCGGGTACTACCGCGACAACGAGTTCGCCCGAACCGGAAGAATATACGTATGAAGGTGCCATTCGTGGTTACGTGTCGAGAGTGTCGCAAAACATACCGCGAAGATCCTTGACTGGAATCGACTCCAAGTTAGACATGGCAAAATCGTCGCTGAACGGTTCAAAGACAAATTTGAATGACGAGAATAGTAAGTCCCCGCTGTCAATGGTGAAGGTGGACATATTGAAGCGACGTGAGGTGTTCGAGAAGGCGTCGCAGAAGAGCGACAGCAAGGCAAACAACAGGTTATCCAGTGATTTCACCGGCACGAAGTCGATCAAAGAGAGGCTATCGAGTCTCGAGAGACAGAAATACGAGACGGAGAACAGTGACAAAGCCACTAGTAAGACCCTCAATCGATTGTCCGGCGACATGAGCTCTATCCGAGAGAGGCTCACTCATTTGGAAAAACAAGCTTCGGAACGTGAGAGCAAGAGTTCCGTTCACCGCAAGCTCAGCACGGAAGATCTGGAGACGGTGAGGCCTCTCAGGGAAAGACTGTCCACCTTGGAGAAGTACAGTAGCAGCGACGAGTCTTCGGTGCCGACCACGACGAATGAGTCGCGCTCGCACAATGGTGAGTTCACCGCCAGAACAATAAAGGATCGTCTTAGCGCACTGGACGTAGCCAGGAGCAAAGACGCGACGGAGAAACGTGAACCCGCACACGTCGGCAAGCATCCGCTTTGTTTCCGTGATCAGGAGAACAGAGTCGACACATCGACGCCCAGTGAGAGGAGTTCATCGCCCGACTCGGAATATCGCGTACCACGAGCCGTCTTCCACAGAAGTCTGGACTCTCTGGACGCGGACGCATCCAGCGGCCCAGACACGTTCGAGCGTGTGCAAAGCCTCGAAGAGCTCGATTATGGACGTCAATATCCCGCCTCGTCGTCATCCGCGGAACTCTTGAACGACACGGACCGCGAGGATTCGGGTATTCACACCGCAGACGTAAGTTGCTCGGTCAGTCAGGCAGATGAGCCGATCGATGAAGAGATTGTGCAACACACCAGTGGCACGATCGTCGAACGAAGAGAAGTCGAAGAGAGGATCAAGACTATGTCCGTCATCCAGGAGGACGCATTAGCATCGGGCATGATAGTGGAAGCGCCGAATGACACCGCGACTACTCGCTCACAGTTCACCAGCCACCGGGAGGCAGTAGCAGTAAACAAGGTAAGAGAAATTATCGAAACTTTTAAGAGATCATATTTTTATTATATAAATCTTAATATATAAAGTTCCATTTGATGAAAAACAATTATTCATATCTTTACAGTGATTTTTATTTTAGATTTCTAATGCCCGCTTTTTCCACCAATGTAGATTAATTTTAACCTCGGTTCAACTTACTCTTCGTCTTTTTATAATTCTACGGATTAGAAAAAGACGAAGAGTAAGCTGAACCGAGATTAAAGTTAATCTACGTTGGTGAAAATGGGCGTAAGTAACTTAAATTAGAAAACTCGAAACTGACACCCGTATTAAAAAAAAATAATAATTTTATTATTAGCTACATTTTTTCTGACGCCTATTCATATCTGAAAAATCAGACGATGAGCACTATTTTACTATTTTCTTTACACCAATTCCTTTTTTCTTTTTGGTTATGGGTTTCGAACAACTACATATCGGGTAACTCTCTGATTCTGTAGGGTACTGCTGATACTTCTGGGGAACTATCGACTAACAAATCACAGTCGCAGGCGCGCATAGAAGCCATTACTAATTCTAATACACTTCGTTCACACATTTCTGTGCCTCGCGCAATCACCCATCCAAGTCCCAAAATACCTCCGCGAGAGATAACAATCCCCGAAAACCTTTCGAAACTACGAGCGTTCGGCAAAGACGCGGCCGAGTTCAAGACAGATTCTGAACTAAGTCCCAACGAGTCCATAGTATCGGCCAGTCTGAAAATCTCCATCGAGCAAGCGAGACCGAAATTCATTGGCCAGGCAAAGCGACAGAACCCGCCCAAGGAACATCTCTCCAATCTCCCTCAACCTCAGCCGTGTTTAGAAACCATCCCCGTCGCGGAGACATACCAATTGTCCTTTCCCTCCGTCAGATTGACGACGGTCCCGACTAGCCTCTCTCCTGAGGCCAGTCCAGTTTCCAAACCCGCGTCCTGCCGTACCACGTCCAAGATTCCCACCCCTCTCCCTCGCAAAACCGCTAAGTCTTCGCCAACGAGTCCCGACTCTGTCTTGACCTCGCTCGTTCCTAAATCTTCGCCCTCGAAGGCGCACAACGCGAATAACAAATCCTCGACTAGTCAATCTCCCTGTTCGACTCGGAGAACGTCCTCGGAAACGACGGCCGTCGAAATCTCCTCGCCAGTGTCCCCCTCGCAAACAAGTTCAGCGGAAGTTTCACCTTCGTCGAGATTACCCGCAGCGAGTGCGCGACGCCACGACGATGCGCTATTGCCTGCGGAACGACGTCGCACCGTGGTGGAGGTGTGCGAGAAGGTGGTGGTACCTCAGGGCAAAGCACCTATGACGCCGCCGGTGACGCCGTTCATCACAGTGAACCGCGTCAACACGGTGGACAAGAGGACAACCTCCGTCGCCGAGGTTAGAAGCGATCAGCAAGCCGGCAACGCCTCGAAAAATTCCTAAAGACGCGAGGACCATCTTTTCTGATCTGACAATAACAACCGCGCAGTGTCCTCCTCTTTTCATCAGCCTCTAGATCAAGCCATACTAGATCTCGTACGTAGAGCCACCGTCTCGTCGGGCGCGAGGAATGCGAGGGTGTTTCGAGGGTGTGAAACGCTGAGAGAACGAGGGTTCCAGGAGCAACTCCGTCATCGTTTCGACCCTATCCGCGTACACAACTACGTCGTTTATCAGCGAACGGATCGAACAGGTCGAAGACATACGTTCCACGTTAGCTGAACAGTTGTGCGGTTCTTCTTCGCTTAACGTTTACACTTTTTCGTAGAAGTCACCCGGTTCGAGAGTTCCGCTCTTCGAGACTCGAGGGCTCCTCCGAAGGAGAGATTTTATTTTAAGGAATTTAGCCTTAACGAATCGCCATCGTCTCTACGCTCATTAAACGCGAAGTTACATAAACTTAGGCTACGTACGCCGTTAGTCAATGTAAATAGGCGCGACGCAGGTGCGAATATAAGATAATCTTCGGTTATACGATATGTAGACCGGCAGAAACTCTACGCGTTATAATATACGGCGCAATGACTTGTAATAGAGCTCACAATTGCGATATTATGTCTGCGACGTAACAGCAGGCAGCCTAAGCGCTATCAAATACGCCGTTTAAGGAAAAACGTAACGGCCGATCTCGGCATTAATTGATTTTAATCGGCAGTTTTAACTTTATCTCCTCCGCGATTACAGCGAAAGCTGCGAACGAACGGTCGATTAAAGTTGACCGCCGATATCGACCGTAAGCGGGAATAAACCATTGTGATAACACGTTCAATCGCTTCTCATCTTAATTACGATCGTGCATTAAGTCGAGCACGTCGATTAGAATATCGGCAATATCGCGGGGCGTTCTCCAAGTAACACTTTAATTAACTACACGGAGCGATGCTCCGAGCAAATTTTGAAAGTACTCGCCGACACTTGACGCGCGATTATGATTAATTGTCATGGATTATAAGCGGTCGACCGAGAAAAAATAAACAACGATGAAATATAAGATACATTGGCAAACAAAACCTACTATGTCGTATTATTTTCTCTTGCATTTATACGTGAATCTTATCGCGCGGAATAGTAAAGCTTTATCTTGCTTTTTAATTTCTTTTTTTTTTTTTTAATTTTATTATATAGTTTATCACATAGTTATTATAAAAAAAAAAACCAGTCTCTGATTGACTGAAAGAATTTGCATCTGTAAATTGTAATATATCAAATTCATCGAAATTCAACAAATCAATTGATAAATTTTGACGAATTATTAACGAGCTTCGTCAAGACGTCGAATAACGTAAACAGCTTGTCATCGCAAATCTTGGCGCAGTTCATCTCCACGATTAACAGGGCGCATAAATACGCTCTTTTAATAACAGTCACGTTCAAAGTGCGATGGATATATCGGGCGTGTGACGCGCGGAGTCAAGGATCAGTCGCGGTGACAGTTAATTACTAATAAAGAACCGACCGTGCCGACTGTAAAAAAAAAAGCAACCACGTGAATCTACGTCGCCGCCGTCAACGATATTTCCATCAACGATTGTCGCTCGTTTGTCGGCGCGCGATCGCTTTCTTTCTACGCGTCTCAGTCTCCTCGATACATCGAAGAGGTAAGACGTCATATACTCTTGATTGCTTCGAGCAAGCAGCGATTTGCTTGAGCTGTGTGTTAGCCCCCGTGTGGGACACCGTGTCGACGAACGGCTTCTTTTTTTTTCCTTTCTTTTTTTTTTAGTAGACTCCAGGACGAATGGCAATTTCACGAGACACGCATGTCTGTTCGGATAGCCCCGTTCGGGTTCAGGGCCTACCTTTGAAAATCTTCAAAGAGATATTATTCGATTTTCTCTATGTCTTGTCTTGCGATTAGTAGCAATAAAAGGAATAGTAAGAGGAAAAAGAGACGTTAATTGTATAGACATTAACTCTCCAGCATCACTTTGTACCTTTTATGGCACAGTCGATATCACGTTTTCTCAAAATTCTTATTCAAATTTCAACATGTAAAAAATAAATAAAATACCGTCCAGTTTTTGTTATAGTAAAAACTCATTATTAAAAAGATTTCACAAAGTACAAGAATTTTTTTTCAGTCTTTATTTTTATGTAGTCTAGAATCATCAAAAATATGTTTCCCTCAACGATCCAGAGTGTAAACTATGATCGAAAATTTCGCGGTGGCGCCGGAGGGTTAATTTTATTAAAACAGTAATTCAAAAATCATCACTAAACGGTTTCAATAGCCCAAAATAAGAATAACATTAAGAGGTCATTATCATCGGTACTTTCTATTTTGTTTTTATCTCCGCTGTCCGTTTATCAAAACAACACATCAGGCACGCGCCTGATTTGTTCGTAGACAAATAGAGGACAAGGTAGGCCCTGATCAAAATCCCTCTATCATCTCATTTAGAGACGGACGATTGTACATATTTGGTTGGTGGAATTCCGCATCGCACTTCGCACTCCATCGGAGAACTTGTGCCTCGATAGCGCGAAGGCTAGATATCCCTCTTATCTCTCTCTTTCTCCCTCGATCACCGAAAGACCTTATCGCGCCGTGTGCGCGCTCACAGCCGGCTTTAATCAGTCTGGCAACACCTGACATCACGGTGATCTCTAGTGGCTGTGCGATTTTCGAGGCGTGTGCACGATCCGCTTGCAACTTGAGAAAGTGAACGTATTTTTCCCTCCCCCCGTGTGCTCGTCACCTGCATGCGATTTACGAGTATAACTCGTGAGGTAAGAGGTACTACCGAACGGTTAGGCGTGAATGTGTATGTGTGGGTTATTAGTGAAGTGTGGTTTTTTTTTTTTTTTTCAATTTTGCCGTATAGTGTTTGAAGAGATCGCGTGATCGAGTTGCTTCGATCGACTTGGCACTTGTAGACTTTCTTGACGGCTTAAGAACGCTCACTCGTGTACTCGCTTTTGAAACGAGAAAGAGTACTGAATAAGCTACTAGCTTATAATGATATTATCTAGAAGTTACATAGAAGTGCAATGATTTTCTTCTTTTTAATTCGCTTTGAGAAACAGAGTGGGAATGAAAAGAGTTGTAGAGAATTAAATTTATTTCGAATATTAGTTCTATACTGATATGTTAATATTTGATTGATCTTAATTAATTTTTACACAATTCTTCCGTATTTAATTTTCAGAGATATTTTATTAGTATTTTATTCTCTTCTTCTCTTATTTGTACCTTTGGAGCTTCTTTCTTTTCAATCGCTTATGCTCTTAATGCCTCATAATTCTTTCTAATCAGAGTTACACAGTGCATGGAAGATATTGACATTATTTTGACACAATTGACAAGCTTCTATTCGACGATGCTTTACCGATCACGCATCGCCAGCCAGCAAATTACAATTTTTTTTTTTTTTTTTGCAATATATATATTTATGTTAAAATATTTTATAATTACAATTAACTCTATACACGAAGATTTTGCAACGATCTGCATTTAATAATTAAGATTATAATACGATAATACGTTTTTTCCCATTCAGATAATCTACGATGAGATAAGATCAATCTTTCACGAAATTGATCTTGTCACGATTGTGACGAGATCCGCAAGAGATACAAGCAATCTTGATCGTAAACCGTCGTTATTCGAGTCATTACCCGAAATCAGTGCTTCTCGAGTCAGTTGATATCGTAACATGAGCTCCGTACATCTTCATAGAGGCGCGTCAAATCGCAAAGAAAAGCGCGTGATTGCGAAGATCCACGAGACTCATCGGACGTGTAACATTACGTAACATGCGTCGACCTGGTAAAATGCGCCCGCGTATTCCCACAACAGGAATTTCACATCTGTTACACGCGAGACATTCTCCTAACGTTTTTTTTTTTTTTCTTTTCTTTCGTGTAACCGTTACGCTGGGAAGATATGCCGATCACAATTGCGGTGAAATACGGCGTCGAAGTACACGCATTACATTATGTCACTTAACGATTGCATCATCGGATCCACGAACGCGGATGTTACGATCCATAAAAATCTCCGAAAGCGTAATCTCAATTTAAATGTCGCAGTGCGACTTGTCGTTGACAGTTTTTTAAAAATGATCTTGTATAAATTATCTCGCGTTAACTGACGAGCTGTATGACATCACTTTTATACTTAACTGCTAGTTTGATACATTAGTTTGATTACGGAACATTTTCTAGATATTTTTTAAGCGTTCGATTGGAATAATTAGAAATTAAGAGATAAATAGCGACTTTTTTTTCAATTATACAATCTTTCGTCGTAATATCGCAGTGTTTATACCTAATTAAAACCAGTTTACCAATTTTTTATCCTAATTAAAACGTTTATCCCTATCATGATTACCCTAATTAAAACCAGTTTGTAAAACATTTTCTTGAGACGTTAATTAACTGAGAAATGCGTTTGTATCTTCGGACATTAATGAGCGCGACCAAAAGGAAGCAACCAAAAGAAAGCGATCTTGTCCTTTTAATCAGAATTCATACGTCTCCGATCTTCGTATATTTGAGAAATTCGCTATTCTAGACCATCATCCATCGATTTGCATAGAATGTAGCGTTGCAAAATCTGCGCGAAACTGCATTTTACATATTCCACTCTCGGCTACACTACGACTCGTCTCTTCAGGAACGGATCGTTATCGAGAAAGCGGACCAAGAGGAGGAGGCAGCCACCACCGCTGCGAACCGCCCAGTGGTCCCGGCAGTCGAACACAAGCACCAAGAAACGACGGAGACGTCGGCGAACGTAGTCAAGAAGAAGTGCGACGTCGACATCGACATGCACGACGCGCCTAATGCCATGGTCGCTACGCCGACAGTCGACCATCCGCTGGAACGACCGACGAACCTGAGTTTAGCCAAGCAGGAAGTTAGTTTGGTCGACGCGCTGAATACCCCGAATCCAACGTCACCGATTTCTAAACAAGTTAGTTTAAAATTACACTAAAATTTCAATCCCTTTTGTCTAATACAATGTGCAATAATTTTCTGAGATAATTCATCGAGCGACATTCATAACATAAATGTCCTTTGTTATTTATAGTTTCTACCGCTAACTCTATCCAATGATGAGGAGATAATTGCCGATCAGCCTTTCCTTCTGAGTCCGCCAACGAGCGTGGAACCACCGAAGGAGAAACCACCGCCGCCTCCGGTGGACGTCAGCGACGATGATAATCCTCCGCCGGAGCCGCTCAAGAGATTAAATTCCACTCGTAGAATCAAGAAAGAGTTACGCACGAGACGCTCGGATTTCCTCGGTATTGAAGGGGTAAGCGCGAAAATCTTCTGAGATCCGCCGTTTCTGTTCATCTCAGTTGTTTTAAAAATAATCAGTCGTGTTTAATTGCCAGATTTAAAGATAAATATTGTCAATTTTGATTTTATTAACAGCAAGTCAACGACGAAGATTTTGAACCTGAGTTAACGCTGACGAAACCACCGGATATGGCGGCGATTCTCGCTGAGGAAAGACGCATCGAACAACTCCATCGTCGCTCGTATGACACCGATAGTAATTACGAGCAAGATTCGAGCCACGAGAGAGATTCCGGGGTCGAATTAGGACACGTCGAGGATTGGGCAAAGCAACCTGTTAGCCCCGACATGTCGCAGCACAGCAGGCAGAGCAGCGAGCCTTTTGGTGCCAGTGTGACTTCTTCCGAAGAGGATGAAATTACAAAAAAAGAGCGGGAGATTATTGAAGTTCTCGAAAAAGAAGAACAGTGGCGATACGGCGATAATCGCGAATACAACAGGTATAGATAAAGCTCTCTCTACATGCAATTTTTTTTTTTTGTGAATACAAAATTCAGAAGATGCAAAAAATATTCAAAAAACAATTTGAAAGATATTCAGCTTTTCAAGTGTCTTCTGGACTTTTGTTAAAAGAACGTTTAATTCGTATTCCGACCAATAAATTGTCAAATACATTGGTGATGCCATTAGTGACTTAGGAGAAAAACTGGCCCACAAACTGCGCGAACTCGAAGAGGAGAAGATGCAGCTGGAGAGAGAGGCGATATTGCGCTGCAACGAGGACGCATTTCGCAAGAGGGACGACGCACGCAAGCAGGAAGATGCTTCCTCACACGAGCAATCGCAACAGCAACACGATGAGACAGCGAAACAGCGGGAGATCCAGGTGCGAACGACGGAAAAGGAAGCAAAATACATCGGAGACAAGCGAAAGGACGAAGAGCTTGAGACGCAGTCGGAACAACTGAGGATGCAGAACGAGATCGAGGAGAAAGAGCGGAGAGTCGCTGATGCGTGTCGTAAGGAAGAGATGCGCATTCGAACGATGGAAAGTCAAATTCGCGAGCAAGAGGTAAGGCAAATTATTCAGTTTTATATTCTTTGAACGCGAAACTAACGAGAAAAAAGAGCCTGATTTTATAAGTAGATGGTAAATTTAGAACACAAGGTACTTATTATGTTTCAAATATGTTCTTTCTTTGACATTTCTGTCAATTGTTTTTTTTTTTCTTTTTTTTCCGAGGAAACTCGAAGCTATGCACAAATTTCTTCTAGCCGAGGCACGCATTTTTAACCGATAGCTTGAAAATATCCTTGGGGCAATGCTGTGATTCTTGTCGATTTCTTTTGATTCGTTCATACTACCGTTATTTAGTACATTGAAAAAAATTGCATGTTAGTCACATTTTATTATTGCGTTTACAACATTGCCTGAAGGGTTCGATTGTTCAGTAGTATGGTGCAAATCAATATCTAGTGTAGTGTAAATATTGATAGAGGGATCGTTGCTAATTATTCACAGAGCAAGGCATTGGTCGGTGCTGGGTTGAGCAGCAACGAAGATGAATTCCCTTCTGGGGTAAGGCAATAGTTGTTTTCACTATTTTAGTCGCTTGTTTGCACGGAACTTTTACATAAGTATTCGTACAGGAATTCTTTAAATCTCTTATTATTCTGTCTCTTTTAAATTTCTTTCGAGATATCTTAACTAATCTCAGCTTGTTTCGATATAATCTCTTTTTATGTAATATGTTAAACGAATAGATTAATCACATATAAGAGGGATACTTAATTTTGTTAGAGTTGCTAAAACATAAGTTCCATAGAATCGCGAAAATAGCAAATAAAAATTAATTGAGTTTTGAACTAAATGTATTTATTTATTCATGAAAATATTTAGAGTTATTGTATTTTAAGTAATAATAATTGATTCTATATA
>NW_017304864.1:57124-70765 GCF_001594115.1 Trachymyrmex septentrionalis
ATATATATATAAAGATAATAAATCATAAAAATATCGTATATTATCTTTTTAGGAAGTGCTACGAGTGGAAAGGGAACTTCTACAATTGGAACAGGAAGAATTAAAGAGACAACGCAATAATTTGGCTTATCGCGAGCAGAAGCAGCTTAGGTTAGCAGAACAATTACAAGAACAGTGGAAATCCTTGCAAGATGTTGCGCAGAATTCTATTAAAAGCACTCAACAATACAAGTATCATACGCCTGCTGTGAATTACAGATCTTCAATGCCAAATTTGCAGTTTCAAGATGCGCCAAGAAGAAGACCACCACCACCACCAATTCCACTTACTAAACCACGTATGCTAGATCAGAGACAAAGAGATGTTACAATTAGGTAAATACAATAATGCGAGAGAGAGAGAGAGAGAGAGAGAGAGAGAGAGAGAGAGACCTGTGTTATTGCATTAAATTTCTTTTTACTATACAACAAACGTTAGCTAAATTACGTCTAGATTAAAGTAAAACTTTTATATGATAATAATAAAACGGATATTGAAACAAGATAATTAAATTTTTTTTAATTGGGAATATAGGAATAGCCGTATACCATCCGCGGATTCGATTCCTCAACAAGTAGATGCATCGATTCGCGAGAGCGCATCGACAACGACACTTGGAAATCACACTGGTCAGCAAATGTCCAGACAGACCTTACAGGTAGAGATGTATACTTATAATCAGAGTCTGGCCACGAGAATATCCAGCAATTTTCTTCAAAATTATGCGAAAGAGAAAAATATGCGCTATCTCACTTTTATTTACTCTAGAGTGGCGCTGTGGAACTGGGAATTTAGCAGCTCTATAAGCTTCATAGTGAACATAAATACGCGATGAATATACGTAGTTTTGTGTAATCCAATTTGTTTCGATTTTGCATAATATCTATAAGTATTTCTTTCTGAATAAAAATGGTTGAATGCGCCAACACTTTTTTGCAATATTCCATGGTCAAAAGATTAGATAATGAAATACATTTCAAACAACTGCGACGAATTGAAGAAAAATGTCGGGTCAATCATGGACATAGTTATATCGTGGCCTGACAGATCTTTGATAGGCTCTTTATTTACAGGCATTAAGTGCAGTACCGCGTCCACGAATTGTTCAAGGTGATCAATGGGTCCAGCGAAGGAAAAGTGACGTGCCTAGAGGAGCTAATGATGTGAACTATCAACATTGGCTTATTCAAGTGCGTATTAGTATTTATATTAATTAGCACATGTATAAATTTATTTTCTTTATATAATTCTATAATTTTATAAAGAGATACATTAACTCCATTACAAAATTTGTTTAATAAATCATTTATTGTTAAAATACAATTTTTTATTTTTTTTTTTTTTTAATTTAATTTTTCAGTTATGTCCATCATGTATTCTATTAAATTTTTAACAAAATCTAATATATTATCTAGTAAGTATCATGAGATAAGTTCTATCTCAATTAATTTCTCAACAGGAGGCGGAACAAAGGAGGATTAATGAGAGAAATCAACGATCACCGGCACGAAAATCTCAACCGCATGTAACTGGTACTTCCGTACCATATAACGCTCCAATTCGGACAGATAGCAAACCGCTACCCGATTCTATCATACAAACTCTAACGCAAAGGGTACAGAGTAAAACGCAAGAAAAACCTCTTTTAACAAGGCGAAGGTAAATTTAACTAGCATTCGGCGATTTACGAAAAAATTGATTTTACGAACAACTGATTTTTTAAATAATAATAAACAAAACAAAATTTTTTAATAATCATAATTATTTAATAATTATTTATCAATATAAAATAATTTTTTTTAATAAACAAAATATATTTTATTTTTTACTTCTATATTTGATATTTGAACTTTCATTTAGACTTTTTTTTCAAAGGCTTGCTTTTTATGAATTATAAAAGAACATTTTTTCAGGCCAGAGCAAGTTCACAATCAAGAACACTTGACTGTGCAACATCAATCATCACAGTATACACTACAATCTCAAAAAACACAACATACGCCAATCGCGAATAACAGCGGAAATCAAGAAAAAATGCTTAGCGTGAGTGGAAAGAAGAAATGTTCACATTGCGGGGAGGAATTAGGTAATGTAGTAAGTTAGTTAAAACATTTTTTTATCGTTAATAAATATCTTTATGATTCTTTAGGTCGAGGCGCTGCGATGATAATCGAAAGTCTACGATTGTTTTATCATATGGAGTGCTTCAAATGTTGCGTATGCCATGTGCGTCTCGGCGATGGATTAATGGGAACGGACGTGCGCGTTCGAAATCATAAACTCCACTGCCATAACTGCTACTCCAGTGACGATGGTACAAACATTTAATTCGTCAAATAATTGTATGATGATACACGTTGTGATTTCAAGAGTATTCGTTAAAGCACACATTATCTTTGATATAATTAAAGAAATGACGTTTTAAAAATTTGATTTTAAAAATAATTGCAAATGTACAATATTTATTAATCTCTTGAAAATTTTATATCGTAAAAAGATAAAGACAATTATTAACGCAATTATAAATTATAAATATGCAAAAATCAGTAAAATATTTTTACACACACACATACACATCTCAGAATTTACTACATTGCTGTTAAATTTTCAGGTGTCAAGTTCAGTTGTGTGTAGAAGCCTGGTTAACGGAATTATGCTGATTAACTTAATTGTAACGCTTTCCGGCTATATCTTATGATCTTCATAATCAACCGTTTAGTTACCCTTATTTAAAAGTGTCATGTTGACACACGGCATAAAGTAAATTGCATAAACATAATTTTTTGACAGGTCAAATACGAAGAGGAATGAAGCTGTCCCTCGCGCGATATATTATTTTCCGTATTTTTTATTCGAAGTAATGAGTTTACACATGTATGCAATACTGTTTCTACCAACTAACACGAATCGTACGTGCAAGATGTATATAAGATGTATTTATGTAATTAGTCTAGACATAAGATAACTGTTGAGATGGTTTTAATTTGGATGTAACTGGCGTCACTTTACTGACGCTGTATATTTTTGTAATATAGTTCTCGTACTATTTATACCAGATATATCTAATTTACAACGGTTATAACAGAATACACGCGAATGTTTTTTCAAGGGAAGTCTTCGATCTTTTTTTTTGTTTTTTTTTTTTGGAAGTGAATAGCGTGAGAGGTTTCAGTATAATAATCAAATAATTAAATTTCGGCTTCGCGCAGAGCGGTCAAGATAATTACAAATAGCGAATCTAGCAATATGCTAACGTAGTTCAAGCTTTAAAAACATGTCGAGGCCCCCTCTTAGCACACATACAGATGTGTGCTATTGTATTATTTTTTAAATTAAAATTTCTAGTTTTTTTAACTTCAAAAATTTATTTCGTCAAATAATGCCAACGAGTAACGAAAAGCGTAAAATATTCTTTATATTAATAACTAAATTTTTATATATTTACAAACCAAACTCTTTAAAAAGCATCCTCTTTCTCTGGAATATTAGTTTTAGAACTATCAAGAATGTAGATTCGCCACTACTGAATCAAAATAAAATTTATCGGTATTTCCGTACTCGATGGCATGTCTACGAATTGACTCGACTTGATTGTACGTTTTAACATAAACAAGACGATGGTCTTTCAATCGCTTCCCACAAATGTGTCGAAGACATGTTACATTGTGAAATATTGTAACATACGCGTCTCGTGTTATTAATGTAATTTTATATTATTAAAAAGAATAAATATAAAACACATAAAATTGATTAATTCTGTAAAACATTTACTTCCTGTCTTGTGTAATTTTCTTACACTTTCAATTGAATCCAACTGAACACTGCAGCATTGACATGTAATAGCAATGGTATGCCATGTTCAATAAAATAATAGATATAAAATAACAGAAAATGATAATAATTTGCTTACCTGTTGCTGTGCTGTGTCCTTAATACTTAATGTCAATTATACATAAAATGGCTGAGTTTTTATTAAAATTTCAATAATTTAAAATAAATTATTAATATAAGCACATGTGCAATGAAATTTTCCCAATACTCCTTCATATACCTCATCGTTGCTCTCTGTGTCAAGGACTAAACTTCAAGGATGCGTTTCAAATTACGTATGAAACTCATGATGTCTCATTATGTTTTATCATTCGGTGAACAACAATGACAAATGATGCATCATGCGCTTCATGCACAATTCAGAACCTAATCTTCACATTCGTAATTATAAGTTGACAATGGTTGACAACATAAACTTGAATACGCTACGAGGTTTCGTATTATTATCCTTGCACAAGGAAAGATTCAGTATATCACTTTCATGGCGCAAAACAAGCCGATATTCATAGTCGGTTCTTACATTTAAGACTGTCTTAAGTACAATCTTGAGATATCGTAAATCAATCCGAGGACTGTATTAGTATCTTAAGATATTAAGATATTAAGACTGTTTTAAAATGAGAACGGACTATGTTTAGTGTTGATAATTTCCTCCTCATAAACAGTCCATATACGGAGAGAGCAGAGATTTAGAAAGAAACACTATCCAATTGCACACATCCCCTACATTCGCTTACGCAGCGGTTAGCACAGAAGTATTACTTTATCCTTGTTGTTCACACACCG
This sequence comes from Trachymyrmex septentrionalis, assembly GCF_001594115.1. Taxonomy (NCBI): domain Eukaryota; kingdom Metazoa; phylum Arthropoda; class Insecta; order Hymenoptera; family Formicidae; genus Trachymyrmex; species Trachymyrmex septentrionalis. The sequence goes on from NW_017304864.1 coordinate 61,782, forward strand.
AGTGTTAAACAAGGATTAAATGATACTCTTTGCGCTAACCGCTGCGTAAACGAATGCATCCTTCAGCGTGGTCTACAATAAGTTGCTAACATACCAATACACCGTCGCCAGTCGCAATGCTTTACGACAGTCAATCAGAAATCACTAATTACTATTAACGCTTCTAATTAGCTGTTGCAAAACATTGCAACTGGCAACGGACTGTTTGCAACTTATTGTAGACCACGTTTTCATGTTATGCCCTCAGGTAAATTTTCACGAGCTGCTCAAACCGGCTGTTTCAGCGACAAAAGGATCACGTGGTCCAAATTGACGACATCAAGCGTCCATTTTGATCATTTTTGTGATTCTTTTTGTCACTGAAACCTGAAACAGCTGATTAGAACAGCTTGTGAAAATTTATCTTTTCATCATGCTTGTGACTCGACTGAGGTCTGAACGTTGATTGAACACAAATAAGATGTATAAATGAGTTGTGTTACCTGTGTGAATTTAAATTTGTTGCATTATCAATGAAATTCCATTTATGTATGTGTCGCAGTTGTGTAGAGATGGTGTAAAGATATCTAGAATGTAGAATATCAATAAAACTTGAGGTTATAAAGAATAACGAACTGTTAAAAGCTTTTCAGATTAGAAAATTGTTATTTTCATCTTTCGAAAAAGTAATTTTATTAGAAGTTACAATCATTATTTTCCAAAGAATTTATCTTTTTGAAACAACATGCTGTAGCGTCTCTCATTTGAGTTTGTCATTTCATTATTACTGAGAATTTTGAGAAATACGTTTTGATTCCACCTACTTGCATTCGATCTGTATGATCTTTTAACAAGTTATAAAATTGTTTTTTTTTATGCTGCACTAAACTGCATTAGTACTTTCTTTCTCACTTTTGTCAAATTTCAAATATATATCTATTTCGTTTTAAGTATATAAAAAGCATCTATACAGTTCAGCTACAAAAAAAAACGAATCTTTCAATTGAAAGCAGCTAAAAAGATTAATAAAATAACAAATAAAGTAAGAAATTAATAAATTAATATAAAATAAGAAATTAATATATAAAAAAAAGTTAAATATCTCTTTCACAATATTGAGCAACAGTTTAAAATTATTCCTTCCGTGTTTCGCTAATAAAGACATGCAACAGCAAATTTCCTTCAAACAAGTAAAGAAGTCATGTACGCGCTAATATTTGCTATTATATGCTTTTAGATATAAACAAAAACGGTGTAAGCCATGTGTTCTCACGAAAGCATCACATGGACAATCACGGACAATGCTGTTACGGACAGAATGCTCGAGAATTCCCTGATACATAAATTTAGACAATCACGGAAAATACGAAAGAAGACAAAACTACTCAATACTGAAATAAATAAACATTGTGGTGTGACAAATTACCTGCATTATGTAGAACTGAAAACAAATGTCACACGAAACTTAGTAAAAGACACTGATACTAGTGATAGTAGCAGTCTCAGTGATGTTGATTATGATATTATATATAATTCATCAAAACGAGCCAAATATAAAGCCAGAAATTTTCAGAATTATGTTTCTATCAGCGAGAAGAACTATGAAAGCTGTAACAGAAGAACTATCATACATAAGGAGAAAAGCAGAAACACAGAAAGAAAAGTACAAGTGAGAAGATCACCACGATTGAATCCTGCAGTATCTGAGAAATGTATTAATACAGGTTGGCAAGAAATTATAAACAAGAATAATAGTGTACTACGTAAACGATCATATACAAATGTCTCGAATAATAAAAGAAATATTTTGAGGAGTAATGATTGTATTCATTTGAAAGCTCAATCTAATAAGGAATCTCTTTCTCCACAATTAGATTCCCAAATCGGTTCGACATCTAGTATAATGAAATCTGGAAATAAATATGTGAGACAGAATCACGAATACTTTGACACGAATACAATAGATAATAAATTAAGTTCCGAAGATAATACGATATCCAATAAAACAAAATCTGTGAGTAAAAGAAAGGTACAAAATAAAAAAGATCAAAGTACAACAATAAATGAATCAAATATTGAACTTGATTCTCATGGTTTACATCATCACTCATCTCTACTTCAATCGACAAGTTTAGAAAATAATACTAATGCTGATAATGAATTAAATTCCCTTGTTAAATCAAAAGATAACAAATCAACTGTAGTAATCGAAAATTCAATAAATGCGAAGAATTGTAACAGCGCTTATATAAATTACAAACCAAAATTGTTAAAAGATGTTAAAAGGAACTTGATACCAGTGATAGAAAAAGCCAATTCCATAAATAATAGTAAAGATATAACAGATAAAAATATAGGAGGTGAATTAAGTTATGATCAGTTACTTCCAGATATTACAAATTTTGATCGACATTACAGTACACCATTAAAGAAAATACAAACAAATGTACCTAATAAAGATTCGTCATCAGATGTTTTGCAGGACCAACAAAAAGACTCTGGAATTGATGAAGATTCGCAAGATAAATTGGTCAAAAAATCTAATAAGACTCCAATAAATCAAAATATGGAAAAAATCACAAAGAAAATTTTTATTTCTTCTCTTGGACTGAAAAAGACTGACGAAGTATTCGAAACAATGGAAGATAGTGAAGAGATTGTAAAGGATCCACAATTTAATGACATTTTAAGAGAACAAATCAATAAAGAAGAGAGGACACCTTCTGGAGAAGAAGAAATGAAAAATTCCTCCCAATTAAATCAAATTAATACGAACGTAGAAACAAATGAGGAAGATGAAAATTCTGTAAAAGCGAAAGATTCAAATGATATTCAAAAACAACAGTTGTTATCTCCTAAACAAGATTGTATGAAGGAAGCTCATTCAAAGCCTTGCAGTCTTATTCAAGAGGAAGAAGATGATAGAATAATAAATAGAATAATGAAGATCGCTAAAGATCTCGCTGAAGAAGAAAAAGAAGAAGATATATCTTTCCAATTAAAGGAAGATAATGCAAACGTCGATGAAGAGGTTCCTTCAATTAATCACAAAGGTAAGATTATTTTATACAAACTCATGAGATTAAAAATAACGACTTTTTTCTCGTAAGAAGAATCATACAAAGAATATATATTTGAAATCTTACAACTGTTTCAGAAAAACAAAATAGCAAAGAAGAAAAAGAATCTTCTGGGGAAAAAATAAAAAATTTCTCTCAATTAAATCAGATTGGCACAGAGATTCATTCGATAAATCATGAAGATCGAACGCATTTCGTAAAATCAGAAAACTCACTCGATGTTCAGCAAGTGTTATCTCCTAAGGAAAATCATATAAAAGATGTTCATCCGAAATCTAACACTAATATTTTAGACGAAAATAATAGACAAACAAATGATGAAAAAGAAGTAAATAATTTTTTCCAATTAAATCAAGTTGATAAGAACACAAAGAGGCATTTAATAAATCAAGAAGATAACACTTGTATGAAACAGGATACACATGATACACAAAAACATCAAACTTCATTACCTAAAATTACGAGTACTGAAATTCTGAACAAAAAATATAAGCTAATATATAAGAAAAACGATGTTAAGAGTAATATAGAACAAATTGATAAAATTGATAGTACGAACATTAGCGATGAAAATCCTTCTATAAGAAAGAATATTTTAATACATTGTCCAGATATCGTTGATCATAATACTGACAATTTGCAAGAAACAGCGGTAAATGAGGAAGAAATTGAAACACCAATGACATTGGAAACTGATAATGAAGAAGACAATATGAACTATATGTCACCTCAAACTAAAAAGCGACTTCAGCAGCTAGCAAGATTAACTTTAGTAGTAAACAGTGATTCCAATGAAAGCGATGATGCATATGTAATCACGAAAACTTCGCAAAAAGATATTGATAGTTCAAATATGAATCATTGCAGTGAAGACGACAATTTGAGCAATGATAAAATTAACTACGCTCCTAAACAAACCGAAACAGATATTTCATATAGGGAAAATATTTGCATTCGCAAAGAGGCTACATCAGCTGTAGAAGAAGTAAAATTAGATTTAACGAATACGAAGGAAGACATAAAAAAAACTAAATCATTAATAAGTTGTACATATGAAAATAATGATTCATTGCAATCTGCAACAAACAAAAACTCACTACAGGAAATGCCAAATTGTGAAAATGTACATAATGATAACCAAAGTCAAGAAAACTTAATTGAAAGTCTTCAGTTAACAGTTTCTGATAATGACGTTTCGTGCAACAGTAAAAAATCTGTTAATGAATTTCAAAAACGCAAAAAATCTATGTTAGATAAAGAAAACATATGTACTAAAAGTAATCAGAATGAAGAAGCAATAAGCACTGAATTTAAGACAAGACATGAATCCGAACACAAGCAAAGTATACAAGCATCAATCAACACACATCTTAATAGCTCTTGCCAATATAGATCACGTAACGTAAATAACTCCAAATAATATCAGAATTATTCCTTTTAGCTTACAATATTTTAAGAAAAATCATATAAAGTTTCTTTCTTTTTCTTTCTCTATATTGAAATACATTCTTTTTACATATAACAAATAGAATAAATTTTAGAATTCATTTAAGACAATTAAAAAATAAGTTAAAGCTATCAACAAAAAGTGACACATTTTGCACTAAATTAATTGCCCATAGAATGAAATTTTTAATGCAATATTTAAGAACTTATAATTAATATAGGGCGTTTTTTAGCAAGGTCACAGTGTAACACAGTGAATTATTACATTTGGTAATACCAAACAAGGATGAAATGATTTGCTGTGTTACATTGTATCCTTGCTAGAAAACATCTATAATCTTTTTAGTTACAACAACTAATCGAAGATCAAGACTTGTTTGTGGAAACAATACCAGCAAGTTTTACATTAACTGATCTTTCTGAAGATGAAGAAGCTTTTATCTTAAATATTCCAAGCAAGGTATACTTGTATATTTTTTCTATATTATATATATATATATATATATATATATATATACACATATACAGGTTCTATATATACATATATACATCCCATATATGTAAATTCTGTATATTTAAAAAAAAAAATTTATTAATTCATGATTTAAAAAGCTAAAAGAATGCCATATATATCGTCAATCATCTCTATAAATACAGATTTCTAATTCTTTGATCTGGAGACACGATAGTGTCTTAATTTTCTATTAATCAGTGAAAATACAAAGTTGAATACTAATTGATTAGTAGTTACGTGTATGATTGCAGTAAATAAATTTATTTTTGAAATACTAGCTTAATATAAGAATAAAAACAATATAATAATTTCATAAAAATGTTTTTTTAGATCTGTTAATCTTTAAATTATTCTATAGGTATTGCAAAGCAATTTGCAAGGTCAAGTACTGATATTAAAAAAGAAATCGATAAAACTCAATGAAAGTAAATACAGAATTATATGCAAAGAAATAGGTACCATATCTTGCATTTTTGCTACTGGTAAAAAACGGAAACCTTATAAAATCAGTAAGTAATTTTCTTCTTTAAGTAAGAATATTATATTTTACATATTTAATTGTAAAGTAAAAGTTTCCTCAATAAATTCCTAATAGAAATAATATACATCTGTAAAAAAATAAGATGAGATATAAAATATATTAAAAAAATAATTATTTTTGCAGCACATCATATTTTATTTTTTTATTTGATGTAATATCTCATTGTGAAGAAATTTTCTATAAATCGTTATATTTTATTTTGTAGTAAATATTAAAAATATCAGTACTATTACCGTACGAGAAAAATTGCCACAAGATTCGAGACAGTCAGATGTATTGAATTCTAATGATACTGTTTCTTTTGTGCCAAAAACACTGAACAAAAATCAACAAACAGATATAAGGAGAAATTCAAAATTGTTGAAAATCTCCAATAAGAAGCGCAAACGAGAAGAAAGTTCAGGTATAAATTATTATTATCATAAAATACTAATCGATATATAAGCTATAAATATCATTATACAGGATGTCTCAAAACTCGAAATATTATAGCAAAAAATTTTTCGAAAAATTAAGTAAAAAATTATTTACAAATTCTTATTTTAAGCAATATTTTCTAAAATATAAGGGTTTAAATATGGCCAATTATATACTATGTTCAAGCGATGAGTATAAGTGAACATGCTGAAGGATGCGCTGGATCAGCATCCACTAATAATACCGCACACACGAGACATGGACATGCAGCCATCTAAAAATACATAGGATGCGAGTTTATTTAGTACTACAAATGCTTGGAAGCATTTTTTGATTGGTCAATTAAAAGCTTCAAAGCATTTGTAGCATTAAGTAGACCATAGCCTTAATCATATTTATAAATCTTTATTATCTCAAAAAATACTGCTTCAAATAAAAAAAAACTTTTTTACTTAATTTTTCGAGAACTATCTTGCTAAATTATTTTGAGTCACGAATTTTGGGATACCTTGTGTGGAGATTTTATATATTTTCCTATTCACAATAAATCACAAATCATGCAACTAATCAAAAGTTAATTTTTCATCATTATTTTCTTAAATAAAGAATAATAATTAACAAAAAAGGAAACGTATGTAAATCTTCATTGATTTGATATAATTGCAAATATAATTCTTTCAGATCCTGAAACTTAATATCTGCAATGAAGAAGAAACAATTATTCTTATAAATTAAAAATGTTAAAGAAAAAAGAAACTAAAAACGATATATATAGTGTATAGTTTGTATATAATGGACATATAATTTTATAAAAAAATGTAAAAAGAGATAAGATTCAAATATAAAAAATTTATTTACTTATTATTGCATTCCCTCACATACCTACTATTTATATTATTTATTTATATAAATAAATGAACCCTCTATATGCTGCTTAAAAATTAAAAAAAGAATGTGAATATGTGCGGGTACATACATATATACACATATATTTTCTTAATGTTATATTTTTATATGTATGTGTATTTAAAAATCAATTAAAGGAAAAGACCAATATAGTCATGTTTAAATCTTAAAGAAAGGGACCCAAGGGACGTGCAACTGTCCCCCTCTGATTTTGATGAGCTTTTAGTATGTTGTTGTTCAGACAAAAATAAGCGACACGTATTCTTTTATACATGTCCAATCGCACTTTCAGGGGATGAAACATCCCTTAAATCGTACGGTTCTAAGTAGGAGAGAGGACGGGAAGGAGGATTGTTTACATTCTTTAAGAGATTAGTACGGCATATACAAATTTCATTATTCGTAATATATCTCTTATGCCAATGTTATCTTCTACAATTACATATTATAGAGCTTTAATTTACTATATCTCCTAAACCAATGCCGTCCCGCATTTAATTCTTGTGGGGAATCACTCAGAACACTCTCCCCTACAACATATCTAAAAGACATTAAAATCAGTGAGGTCATCTAAAATAAATATTTACTAATAATAATATTAATATTTTTGGGAAATATAAAAAAATATTACGTACATACGCGTATGTATATTAGTATACATGTTTAAAAAATAAATTTATTTTACAAAAGTTGTGATAAAAAAAGCCGAGTAATGAAACAGAGATCCAGAAAATCATCGAAAATTAATTTATCTCTTTCTCAGAGCAAAACATAAACTTGTACGCAAAAGTAACGAAATGAGTGAGAGCAATGACACGAGTAAGAATAGTAACATAAATCGAAGTAGTGAAATGAATAAAGTTGGTGAGAATTTAAAAAAAAAATGCTATATAACTTTCACTAAATATATTATTTCATATCTCTAAAAATAGCAGAAATATTCTAAGTGGACAGAGTTACTGTCCCTATATACACATATGTATCCTCAGATTGGAAGTTGAATATTAGGCTAACAACCAATTCCGGAAAAAATCCATTGTTAGAAATCTCATTAGAGATTCTATGTTCCATGCAGGAGATAAATAAACGTATACCTATATATTATACAAAAAATATAAAAGGAAATGGAAAAAAATATGATTCAAAAGATACATACTATATTTAATTTATAAATTTTCAATGATAAGTAATTTTACATTAAATCATACTTTACATACTTTATGTATAAATCATTTATATGTAGCAGCGAATTTTATAAATTATATTATCTAAAAATAATTGTCAATAATAAATGATAAACTCTTTCAAATGTTGAAATTTTATCGAATATCTACAATTATTTTTAGTAATTAATAAGTCAGATAGTACAAAGAGTTAAATATAATTAAAAAAGAATTCAGTCAAACGTCATCAGTCCTGAGCTCTTTTTCAGATGCAACAAGATTGTGCTATCTGAGATATATTATGATTATATTACCGATAAAATTAATGTTTTTGATGTTTTTATCCGTGTCAAATTTCTTCGTAATGGTTTCACAGAATAAAAATTCCTTTTTCACGATTAAAATGTATGTACACGCTAATATACTTGACACTGATATATTTTGTGTTCAAAGCTGCAGAAAAATAAAAAATCGAAATGTTCAAAGACTATTGGAATAAAAATTCAAAAATTAATTTTGCGTATTAATTATCACGCCAACTCTCAATCGCTCTGGTTTTGAATTCTTTTTCTTTGTTTGAATTTGGAAGAGTCCGTTGTGGAAGATTATTTCTGAGATATTTATGAAAATTTTCGGTGCTGTACAAGTTTACTAAAAAACCATCTTAGATACAGTAAGTGATTTCTCTAAAATAATGCGTCAAGTTTTTTTTTTTTTTTTATGAAAAATGTAAAAGCCCATCAGAGCCTACATCAATTATTAGGATGCACAAAAATTCTTTATTTTCCGTGAATGTAAACAACAAAATAAATAAATTATACGTTTCAATCCTTCAATTCGGATCCTTATCAATATAAAATATAAATCGAAATTATATATAATAATTATATATAATTTCGATATATATAATAAGTTATATGTATATATAAATTATTATT
>NW_017304864.1:70807-72057 GCF_001594115.1 Trachymyrmex septentrionalis
ATTATATATATAATAATTAACGCAAATTCCAAGATGATTGACGCGAATTCCATTGATGATTCCCGACAAATTAATTCGTTCTTCTTTATCCAAATTAGATAAAGTAAAACCGAAGTTATATGCATTACGTAGAATCACATCGCTCATCAGATTGTCAGATTTGATGTAAGCGTTTTCTCGCAGCTTCACATAAAGAACTTGTGGTGTCGACAGTCAGAGATACAATGATGGGCTTTTTTACATTTTTCATTGATAGATTCTTTCGAACCTCATTACATATATTTGTTTTTTTTTTAAATTATTTATAAGTAAATTCATTTATTTAATTCTATTATCTCATCACCTTTTTTATAACTTAGAAGAGCGTACGCCTTTCCTGAGAAAATATTTTTCAAGCGGTTTAACTAGAGGATACAAAGATTGACTATTTTTAAATGACAAAATATTGTCGATTTTCTTAACTTCTTCATCAGTTGATAAATCGGCAGTTTTTTCGATTGTATTATCAGGTGAACTCTTTTCCAATGTGGATATCACATGTACCGACAATTTATGTCGATCCTTACTATGTACATTTTCCTAGAAGATTTTATATGATAGATGTATTATATTAATTTTTTAACTATTAAAGTTACTTTTCTCAAAAATTATGTCTCATAAAAAAATCATTTTATATTTTTTATTTTTGCGTTAAAACATTTTCCTTTCGGAATAACATTAAATGATATATTTTATATATAAGAATAAATTGATTACCTTAAAGAAATTAAGTAATTGCTGCCGTGATATCGTCTTTAAGTAAGCCACTTCAATATTGACTCGATCAAAGTTATATTGTTGGCTCATAATTTCATTCCAATACAAGGTACACCTTGCAATTAACATTTTTGGTTTTTCCAAACGTAATGTAGCTAAAGCTTTCTTGTTTTCTTCAAATTGTTCTTCTGTCATGGTAGATATGTGATTCTGGAATGTAATTATTAGTGATATCAACTTCAATAAAAGTACAGCTTTGTATTATCACATAAAAAATGGAGCAATATATTTAATTATAATATAAGATATCGTGTCATAAATATATAAAAAAGAAAATATAGTTCCATTAATCAATGCATTAATATGTACTATTATTATATACACTTGGAAAATTTATGAATCGAATGAATTATCGAATATAACACATATCATATGTTCCAAACAGTTTACTCAAATTTTTGTGTCCATTTAATATATATATATATATATATATA
>NW_017304864.1:72093-90786 GCF_001594115.1 Trachymyrmex septentrionalis
TGAATGTGTTAGAAAACAATACGGACATTAACCGTTAAAAAACGATCACAAAAAAGGTACTTATAAATTTAATACTGACACAGTTTGTAAACAAAAGTATATTTTTTAGTATAATTAACATTTATGATATATTAAATTAACAAGTATTTTATTCAGTCATCTTGGAATTTATGTTTTAAAACACATTGTTTTTATATTACTTGTTCATTTACTCATAAATTATGTCATTTTGGTACTAAGAAACATTGAATATCAATTTAACACACAATATTTTTAAATAACATAATTATTATGTTAAATTAACACTCGAATATGTTAAAAAATTCAACATAAACGGTTAACAAGAACATAAGTGGATTCCAACACAAATACATAATATTTTTTACTATATAAGATATTATTATACTTACCAACATGGAGTCTAAAAATAAATTGATTCGTTTTTCGACATATTGCGGGTGTTTATCACTTTGTACAATTATTCGCAAGCCTTGTGCTCCACTTGATCTACGTATACCACTAAATACTATATAGCCTAATTGTTCCTTAGTTCTTAAAGTATTAAAGCAAGGTTCCGCAATAATTTGTGCTAAAAGTTCTAAGAGCATATTCGACTCTGTTGATTCCAAACCAGTTGGATAATATACCATTGTACAAGAACTTTTATGTAAATTATTTTCTGCTTCAAACAGAAAGTGGCAACCTGTAAACACATATCACATATTGTTACAAATTGTTGCATACTAATGCATTACTAATTTCTAAGATAAAAATTTTATTATAAAAAAATGATATAAAAAAATGACTTCAATAACAAATAATTTTCTGTTACTTCTATTTTAATCTATTTTAATATAAAAAAAAATATACTTCATATATTTCTTTTTTATTTAAATAGATTAGGTTGTTCATTTTCATATTTATAAATTTTTTCTACAATTAACTTAGCATTTATATGAAACTGTTAGAAAATAGAAATAATAAAATTTTTCATGCTGAAATTCTTTAACGGCCAATTATACTAACGTTACTTTAACTTTAAACAAGGAACTTAAAACTCTGTTCCTCTCTACGTCTCTCTCAGCTTTAAAAAAATTCATGGAGTAGAAAGGAGACCAAATTCAAGCAGCCGGTCGTAAAAAGTAGGTCGATTCAAGCTTCGGAAAATCATTTTATGGAAGAATCAGAAACAGATCCGAGTAAACCTGTCGGAGAAAACTGCGAACTAGAAGATTTTATCAACAATTCGTGTGCGCTTGGTAGTATCAGGTATTTGAAATATTGAACTTATTGATCCATTCACATTTTAATCAAATAGAATAACATTTTATATAAATTGGAATTTCCGTAACAAAAATAAAACGTGCATATATGTATATGTGTAGTCCGAGCACATTATCATGTAGTTCAGACAATATTTTCAACTTTTCCTTTAATATTCTCGATGTACATTTTTCGAAGCCATGTTTTAAGGCCACTTTAAATTCTTGAGTTTGATCTCCTTTTTATTCCGCGAAAAAATTAAAGTAACGTTAGTGCAATCATATAACGACATAAGCATATTAATTTTTTCAAATTATCATAAATGAAATTTGATCATGTTACATGCTTACCATTTTCTAGTTTAATTTCACGGGACAATACTAGTTGCTGATCTAACAAGGGTATTATGTTGGGCACTCCAGTTGTCAACTTAGACTCAATTAATTTAAGTATATCTGTAGCTTCCGTTACGGTCACATTACCATGTATTAAGCACTCGACGTGCACCTTACTGAGTAGCTGTGGTATAAACTGCTGGAGTCCGTCGACATTTAAATCTATCACAGAATAAATAATATAATCAGAAATATATCATAGAAATATTAAGTATATATATTGTATATCATTAATATGCGCTGTAATTGTGCTAAGAACTAAAAGAAATTTAGAAAAAAGAGAGAAAAAAAATGATTTTTTACAAGTACAAAGTAAAAGTACAAGTTCTCTTTTATGCTTACAGGTAGTAGCTTTCAGTAATTCTTCCTTAAGCCAAGCTTGCTCTGCTAATAGGGCTACAAGATAATAGACAGCATGTTGATAAGGCTGTTCAGCAGCAAAATTTTTCAAGCTCCTGATATACTGTAATAATTCTACATAAATATGTTACTTAATTAAATTAAAAATATTGATTGTACTTATTGTACGTACTTTTTCCTTTAAGATTTCAAATCTCTTTGGATCAACTTTAAAATTTATCATTCGATCCATAATTTTTTCTAACAGCACACGTTGTTTGTTATCATAACCACCTATAGAGAGCTATAAAAAAAATTGATATTTCTTTTAAATTATGAATATATTTTTATAAAACAGTTGATAACCAGTAACATTATTATATATATATAGGAATAGAATTAAGCATATTTACGAATAACAAATTAGAAATAAATGATTTATGAATAAGCAATTTATGTATATATGTGAAAAAAAGCATTTGTTTTAAACATTATTAATGTTAATAACAAATTGAACAATAACTTATTCGAATAAACATTCAAATTTATTTAAATAATATACATTATATTTTATTATTATTATATATATGTACTCACTGTTATTCCATATTTAAAACTATTAAGTTCCCATCGTAAACCAGCTAAATCAGCAGCATACGTATATTCGTTAAGAGAATCACGAAACAGCTTAATAAACAAATAAGTGTAATTGCAACTAAGGGGATCCATATAGGCAAATGGGCTATAAATTAGAGACAAAAACATTGTGCATAATTATAGAAAATATTTTTTTGTTATAAGAAATTATATTTTATTCTCATCTTTAAATAATAATATTTTAAGAATCATAATTGCAAAATTAAGTTTATTTTTTTTAAGTAGTTTCAGTAATAACTAATTTATTAATATTATTTGGGATGCACATTATAATATCTACTAACATCATCATATTGTGAATTAATAATAAAAATCATTTAAGTTACCTGAATATTTCAAAATTACATTTAAAAATATTTCAGTATTACATATTCGATTAGAGCAGCAACGTTCTTTCACAATCATTTAATATATACCTGAAGAAATCGAAGATCATCTTTGCTTTAGGCACAAGAAATTCATCATCCTTTTTATACCAAAGTCTTACAAATGATGTATCCTCCAAAATAATAGGAAACTTTTCAACCTGTAAAATTTCACTTGTTAATATATACAATAATATGTAATAATATGTAATAAATATATACATAATGAGATCAAATACGATAGGGCAAAGGATCATTTCATGTACAAAAACAAGTCAAAGCCAAAATTATTGCATCTCATTTTTCTTATTTATATGACGACAGCTTTCTGTTGTGTAAACTAATCTTTAAATATAGGCATATATTTTTGTGAAGTTAGTACAGAAATATATATTTAAACGCACTTCACATGTATTATTATATAAAAACTATACATGTGTAAAAGAGACAGAATTTATTTTATTCTAACATTAATTAAATTCTATTTCATATCAAATTTCACGGTATAGTTTACGCTTCATGGAAATTTTGCTTTTGATCACAATGTGATCAAAAATTAATATTATAAAAAATGATATTTTTAATTACGTTAGTTTGTGGCTTGATATCAAATGTAGTTGCTATAAATTCATTCTTGAGAGGCAATTTCAGATCGTCATTAAAGCCAGGGGAGTTCCATGTGTCCATTATTTCCTTGGATATCTTCACTTTCTTATATTTAGTGCCATACCAACTTTCAATTTCATTAGCTATATTTTCATATATTTTTGCAGCTATATGAATCCTAACATTTTGCGGAATCAAATATCTCATTATTTCCTCGATTAAGTCCGGCCGCCATTCAGGATTAACAAGGTGCGCGCACAAAACTTCATTCATGGGAAATTCTTGCAACGCTCGAACCAAAAATTTCACATAAGTACGAGGCGAAGATTTTTCTTTAAAACGAAAGTTTATATTGTCAATATCTTTATATTCCTGCAAATGTACAAAATGCATTTCATATTTAATATACGATATTGAAGTACAAAATGTCTGGTAAATTGCGATAGCATAATTTTCCGGACATTCTACATAAAATTATAATTTATTTCGTCAATTACATCGTAGATCCATTTGATTGGTCCTTTCAACTTAAGCATATTGATATACTGAAACACCAGTAGGACAATATCTTCGATATGCTTAATACCTTCTTCGGTCAAATCGACAAGAATGTTAAAAATACTAAAGCCTCTGGCGGAAGAACGTAGTCCGGATGCTAGGGAGTTACACCATCCTTTAGCTTTCAAAGCCGATAATAATGAGCCTTCTCCTTCATGTCCAAGCAAATGAGAAACGTAATGTTCAGGCTATATTGACAAATTAACAATAAATATAAAAAAATATACGTACATCCACGCACGTACACATACCACACGCACACGCACATACATATGCACGCACACTCACACACATGTCCCATTTTAATTTTCCCAAGCAAATATCTCAAAAAATATGGAAAATATAGAAAAATGTTTCAAATAAAAGTGGAACGGTTTCGAGAGGGATGTATTTTGATCAAGTTGTTTTTTTTTCTAGATGGAGGTATCAAAAAGATATACAGGTCGTCTCCACCTTTTTAAATGGAATTGTATGTTTTTTTATACAATATGATTCTTCTAATTATTCTGCATATAAAAGTATTAAGGTAGGTAATATAAAAAAAACCAATAGTTTACGAGTTATTTAATATTTTATGTCAATATGTGCCAGAATAAAATGTAAAATATATCATAATATCTCGTCTTTCTCGAAACCGTCCCACTTTCATTTGAAACATTGTTCTATATCTTTCATATTTTTCGAGATATTTGTCTGAGGAAATTAAAATGAGACATCTTATATACAGAGTGTCCGATAATTTTTCTGACAGAGTTCGTGGACATGTAGAGCGGACTAAACTGAGACAGAAAGTCCCCATTTTACAATTTTCGCAATAGTTAACGAAATATTAATCTCTAAAGATCGCCGAATACGCGCACGTCCGTCCTATTACTATCAAGTATACGCCTGTTGCTAGCTCGGCGCGCGGGGAGTGGGATGGTCTATAGCAAGGCTTGCCAGGCCCATTTAAAATTGTAAAGTAGTAGAAGACTTTCCGTCTCAGTTTAATCCGCTCTACATGTCCACGAACTCTGTCAGAAGAATTATCGGACCCCCTATATGTATGTGTGTGTGTGTGTCCTTAAATAACTGCAAAATATTTCATGCGCAGATAGAGTGAACTAAACTAAGTCGTAAGAATCCTTTACCAATAGTCCTTTCACAATAGTTAACGAGATATCAATTTTTAAAGATAGCCGAATAAAAAGGTAAAATTACAGATAATAATATAGGATAATTTTAAGGTCTTCTTGAGAGTTTTTTATAAAATATCTTAAAGATATTTCTTAAAAAACTTTTAAAAGTATTTAAAATACCTTAAAGTTATTTGTGCATCGATTATATGTATAGACATTCCTGTTCAATGGATAACTAAAAAGAAGATTGTGAAAATTGCAAAATGTTAAAGAACTTGTTGTCTCAGTTTAGTCCTCTATCTACATATCAGCGTTTTGACAATATTTATTAAACACCGTGTGCATATAAAACACTGTATGTGTGTGCATGTGAGTATGTACATAAAACACTGTTCGACCTTTATTCGAATATAATATTGACCTTTTTTCGAATACTGGAACGAAACATCTCATTCTCATAATTTAGAACGCTAAATACGACTCCAATTTTTTAAATTGTACCAGCACGTCACATATTGTAATTATAATATAACAAAATATCTAAAAATAAGCCTGTCTTGCAACTTTAACTGTCAATTTCTTAAAATTGTAATGTGATGGAACAAAAAGTGGATTCGTATTCAACCAAAAAATTACGGAAAATAACTGGTCTCATTTTAGTATTTTGTTTTGTAATTATACTTTAAAAAAAGAACTAACAATAAGATATAATATTCATTTAAAGTATCAAAACCAAAAAAAAAGTATATTATATTACCGAAGACCGATAATGTTGACGCATGTCTGGTAAAGGAAACGAAATGTCTAAATTTCTTGTATCCTTTATTGGAACAATGTACCACATAGTGCGGAAATGTTCATCCTGGAATGGATGTTCAGGCCATATTGGAACTTCAATTTCCTTGTTTCGTACCTCACAAAACAGGTCCACTACCATATTTTCAAGTTCATCTAAACTCTCTAAGTAAAAAATGTATTTGTTAATATAATGTATAGAGTAATGTTTTCAGATGTTCTAATCATAAATAGATTCAATAAATTATTGTCATACCTTTGCCAAGAACAGACAGTGACATAATATTTGCAGAATAATACTTTTCATGAAACTCTAGTAGTTTA
Source organism: Trachymyrmex septentrionalis (assembly GCF_001594115.1). Classification (NCBI taxonomy): domain Eukaryota; kingdom Metazoa; phylum Arthropoda; class Insecta; order Hymenoptera; family Formicidae; genus Trachymyrmex; species Trachymyrmex septentrionalis. The sequence continues at coordinate 78,514 of NW_017304864.1, forward strand.
TTTCGAACATTAATGCCCTTTTGTTTCGGTATTGTGTCTAATGTTTCTCTATTTCCTGTGCCGAATTTCGAAAACGGATGATCTGAGCTCGCAGATGATTTGTCTAATTGATCAAATCGCCACGTATCATTTGCTACATTTTTCTCGTGTTCTGAATTTATGGCATTTAGTTCTAGCTCAGTCAAGTTCTCCGTAAAAAGAGGCCCTAAGAAAAATTGAGCAAAACGATCTAAAGCGCCTTCTAACTTCTCCGGAGTTACATCGAAATAATAGGTGGTGTGATCTAAATCTGTTAATGCGTTACTTGCACCACCATTCTGTGACAGAAATATACTGTAATCATTCTCTTGAGGATATTTCTTCGTTCCTAGGAACAACATATGTTCACAAAAGTGCGCTAATCCAGGTAGATCATCTGGATCGCACATATAGCCTGTAACACATATTTTATTTCTAAACTTTGAAATTAATAATTTGACAATTATTAATAAAAAAATGTTAGTTTCATCACATTATAAAATACAACTAAATCCAGCAGAAAATGTTAACAATATTAACAATATAAAGTCATTAAGAAAAATATACATAGATAATAAAAAAAATCAAAATATTGACCTCGTGGCCTAAAGACATAGAACAATCGCACGGAATACATAAAATCCGAGTTCGGTTTTCTCTATATGGCTGCAGTCGATTTGGCTGCTTTCAGTGCTTTTCAGTATTTCTATTCTTATTTTACATCTAACGAATGGTAAGGAATGATGATTACAAGCGCTTAAAGCGCGTGAGCGTCCAAATCGACCACAGCCTGTATTTGTTATAATTTATAATATATACAAAATGATTTTATAAAAATGTTCTTATGAAAATCGCTAGAAATATTTAGCAAAATCGCAAAATAATATAATTACCGGCATTAACATCCATTGCAACAGCACTTTTATCAGTTGTTGGATCGCTTATTAAAAGAACTTTCATTTTATTAGTGAGTACTAAACCTCTATATAATCGGTCATCATTTTGTGATTTTATTATATCATCACATCGCTTTTCCACACGTTCAGTCGACATATTGGCAATAGATTCAGAAATTTGATTTCTAAACATGAAGGAAATGCAAATAAAAATTTTAAGAATGCATGAATTTGTTATTCTATTATCGCTATGCATCAATGATGCTGAAAAATATTTTAAAACTAGAACAGGACTCTTCCGTTATTTTCAATCTCTTAATGTAATACAAAATTTACAGCAAACAATATCTTTTTGCAGTAGTGTTTATAACTACCTTATACAATCATGACTTCTTAAGAGCACAAATATAATTTTTAAATGTTCAGTATATACTACTCAAAAACATAAACAATATCATGAGAAACGGACGAAATATAGCCCCGTTGTATTCTATATGTTAAATATGTATGTATAAATGTAACAAAATAGTATATAAACTTTTTACATAGATTATGAAGTTAAGTTCCCATAATTTATTATTATTAAGACAAAATATTTTCTCTATTCTCAAGTCAAGTTTTCAGATTTCTTTATCTCAAGTCAAGTTTTCCTTCAATTTCCATTTATGTTCTAACTGCACAGGTGCAAAATAAAAACATGTATGTTTTGTCTTTGTCATTCATTTCCTTATTCCATCATGTTTAAATGACAAACATACAAGTAGGAAAATAATACAAAGTTGAAACAAAGGAAAACTTAACTTTAGATAATTGATGAAAAAAAAGCCAATTGATAAAAAAAAATCAACTGATAACAATATATCACTAGAAAATAATTTTAATTGAAGATTGTAAGTACTTTCCTTCACTTAATATTGTGGATGTATTTATATGCAATGTAGCAAATTTAAATAAAGGAAATATAAAAATTGTATCGCGATAAAAAATTTTTCATGTGGAGTATGTATATAAACATGTAATATAAACATTCTTACACATAATTATACATGAAATATATCTGTACATGTTCATACATCCTTCTTTCTTTTGTAAAATTACTGTTTAATATAATAAAAATAATAATAATAATGAGAAAACGTAAAAAATAATTAGAAAGATAATTTCGCATTATTTCTTTAAAAAAAAAAAACAAGTTTGGAAAAATATAAAAGAATTACTCATATATAATTACATATAAAATTATACATAATTGTATAATATATGATCAATTTTTTTACAACGAACAATGTGAAAATTATCTTTTTAATTATTTTTGATGTTTTCTTATTATTTTTATTATGCTAAACAGTAATTTTAGAAAAGAAAGAAGAATATATAAACATGTATGAATATATTCCATATATAATTATATTAATTATGTATGTTTATGAATGTTTGTACATGTTTATTGTATGTTTATATATATTTATATACATTCATGCATAAAAAAATTTTTATCGCGATATAATATCTATAAAATAAGTAAATTTAACATATGTATATTTCACATATATATGTATATTAATCTATCAATAGTACACAATTTATAAAATAAATAAAATTATTTATTTTTCCTAAAGCTTAACTTACTAAACAACTGCTACATTTAATTGTTCGTTATTAAAAAACTGTGAATACATTTTAACTTGAAAAAAAAATTACATAATAAATCACAATAAATCACAATAAATCCACAGTAAAAAAATCACGCGCACGTCTGTAATAATTTTGGATCATACTCTGCATGTTACATTAAAAAACTAACAATAAATAAAAATAAACATTAACTTCAGTTAAATAAAAAATATTAAAATAAAAATGTCAATAAATAAATGTGATGAATATTCAAAATTATGTATTGAAATCAATTTTGCTCAAGTAATTTCTTTCTCTTTCTTGTAACTTTTAGAATAAAATTTTCTTTCATCTTTTCTGCAATAGAACAATTAAATTGAGCTGTGATTATAACTCACAAAAATGAAAACAAAAAATTGTTGCAATTGATACATAAGAGAAAAAAAAGAAAGTATAAATCGTGTATAGCTTCACTGTTTACGTTACCACTCTTAGGCTCGAATAACATATGGTTGTGTAGGCAACAGTTAACTACTAAACGACAGTATTCTTACTTGCAGATACAACTCTCCACATAGGAGTTCTTGTCATTTTGATAAAATGACGTCATCGTGAAACATCGACAACAGGACCTCACATCGGACACGATTCAAATTTATTGTTTCCCGTTTTTTCTGTCACCCAAATCTTATCGTTACTATCTTGGTGATGACTTTGCGGAGATACGTTATATACATAAACACACAACACACACACACTCTCTCTCTCTCTCTCTCTCTCTCTCTCTCTCATACGCACGGTGCTTCCATAATGAAAAAACAGCGCATTCCAAACAGAATAACAAGTCATTATGATGTCAAAATGACTCCAAAATGATCATTAAAAGTCATTTTTCAATCATTTTCGATTCAATTTAATTATTTTGACATTATCGTGACTTATTGTTCTGCTTAGGATTGTCTCGCACAAAGATCTTGTATTACCTCGTAAAAAGAAAAAAAAAGTGACACTGATAAAATCACTTGGCGTTGTGTTGAGGTTAGGTACACTGACACGCCAAATTTGACCGAGAATTCGTGATTCCTGACAATCTCTCGATAATGTCGTGAAAACGTCCACCGAGAGAGTCGCAAAATTGCCAATTGTGTTAAATCACTTCAATTTAACGATCGATGTAAACATTCGACAAGATGACGCGGCGAATGATAGGAGCGGTGTGTTGTCAGGTATACGTGGGACTATGACACGATGACGAGTGACAAGTGATGTACTCGCATTTGCGGAAAAACGTAGGTACCTGAAGAGCAGGCGAGATTGTACGGATACGAGCGGCACACGGGATTTTAACGTGCGCGTAACAAACATCGGAACAATCGGAGCATCGAAGGACAGAGACAAATCTAACGAATTACAAAGTCGGAGCAACACAAAGTTCTACACTCGCTTGCACTTGGGTCCACTGTGATCCGCCGATCAAATCAACTTATGTCACTAGTTGCCGATTAGGGTATATATCCACACAACTTGCATAGTATGCATAAACGTATGCATAAAGATTATCTAATCGCATTTCTCTTATAAAGTTGTACGTGATTGGATAATTTTCTTTATTCATATGATTATGCGGCTATGCAAGTTTATGTGGATATAGCTTTAGGGTTGTCGTTTGACGGTTCTATATTAGCGAATCATCACGATGCAACGAGTATAGGCCACCTTCATCGTAATTGGGAAAATAGAATCGTCAACTGGTAACCTCAATCAGAAGTAATGCGATTATAACTGTACGGTTTAATGTATAAATAAAAGCTATGATAGGAGCATGTTGGATGTTGAAACATGCGACATGTTAAACCTAATATGATGCCTCTTATGATCTGTGACCAGTTATACGTTGTCACGTTGTGCTATCGTGTCGCGTGATTACAGTGGCTGCGTTCAGCAAAAAAAAGCAGCTTTGCAACTGTTGTAAAATTCTTTAATATGATTGGTCTTACCCTTAGTTTCTCACTGGATCTAAATATAAACCAATCATATATAAGAATTTTATAACAGTTGCAAAACTGCTTTTGCTGCTGAACACAGCCAATTGATGCTTAAATTGGCTGTTCCGAATTCAACCCCATCATCATACATATTCCACAGTACGTTCCATAGTATATTCTGATAGGTTAAAATTTTTATTCTCTATTTCTTTGATTGTGCGCAGCCCCAAATAACACCTATTGGTGTATCCATCTAGACATCCAATCAGACTTTTAGTTCTGGAAGAATATACCAATAGGAGCGACCGCTCATTCAATTAGTGAGTTTGCTAAATGCGTCCAATGGTTTGAAGTTAGCGGCGCAAAATTCTCGAGAATTCAAATCTGGACAAAGAAGCATTACATTCAGTTCGATTAATCGGCAGCATTTCTTGAAGTAAAATAATCTTTTTTTCGTATATTAAATTACAATAAACTATAATTCTGTTTATGTCAATAAAATAATACAACAATTATTCAATTAATTATATAATCACTAATTTTAAATTACTCAAAGTTTTTAATTCAAATCAATCAAGAGCTGCGCAACATTCGTAATCCGTTCTTATTTGAAAATGTATTAAGTCTTATAAGATATCAATTCCGCTCTCTAATTAGTTCATAACATCTTAAAATTGTACTTAACACGATCCTAAATATAAGATCTGATTATATATGAATACTATTCGAAATGAGAGTTGAGTTGTATTAATAGCATCTTAAGATATTACTTAAGATGGTCTTAAACCATAAGAACCGGTTATGAATACTGGCCATAGATATCAATCGATCAGTTATTTAACAAACAAAACTTACTCAGTGTATTGTTTGACAGATTAAAAAAGAAACACTGTATAATATACTGTTGTATACTGTTAAATTAACCAATGGAAATATAGTTCAAGGCTTTTTAAACAGTAATCACATGTGCAAAATTAATATGATATAAGAAAAAGTATCTGTTTGGCGCTTCGAAGAATTTTGATTGACCAGTCAGAAGAAAAAATTTTACTAATTGATCAATAAAAAAAATGTTGTGTTTTTTTAACATTATGTATGATATTATATTACAGAAAATACTTTATTATTTTCTTAAACTTAATTGAACTGTCAAATGTGTGTATTTGAACAACGTAGAAGGTCAGTATTTGTCTTTTTTTTTATATGACTGTCTTCATAACAAATGTCATCTAATATCAATATTTAGCGTGATTTTAATTGGCCATACAACAGCTAAATCACATATTGATGTAATGTATTATAATATATATACATATGTAAATTAAAAAAATTAGCAAATTCATTAAAATATTTACAACTTTACTGGTCAACAATTCGTAAACTTTATTCATTATTGTAATTTTCATCTCAACAAAACATACAACCGACCCAAATCGATCCCTTGAGCAGTCTTTAAGTCGGTGTTACACGATATGTACATTGAAGTCATTTGTAGATTAAGGATTGCGAAATAAAGATTAGAATTTAATCAATCAGAATAAAACAGATTGGAATTAAAATTACCTGACCGGTCGAAATCTAATCTCTAACTCGCAATTCTCCAATGAATAGTGTGAGACGGACTTAGCGGATTTGACGCACGCAGTTCGCCGTTTATCTATCGATCACTCCGTGACGCGCGTTTAGTACAGACGCGCGCCGTGAGGCGCGGCCGGCGGCGCGGTCGCCGCTGTCGGCGCGCAGTGGCCCTTGTACGCGCGTGATGCGCGGACGTATGCGTCGCGATTGTGCGAGAAAGAGAAAGAGAGAGAGAGATCGAGCTACTGTAATCATGCTGCATATCGTCGGTCCGCTGATTTCCGCGACAGCGGTGTAGGTATACGCGCGAAACGATTCGTGATCTTGAGCGACCCCGGAGAGAAACCGCCGGGTGTCAAGCGCGCATCGTAGGATTACGTGCAAAGTAAACACACGCACGCACGTAAAAGCTCATGCGCGCGCGCGCGCGAGTAAGCGATCACAGCCAGGCAGACGTTGAAGCGTACAAAGCAGCATCTCGCGATCAAGTGTATAGTCGGCTGTCGGTGTGGTGTGCCCGACAATCGAATCGGTCGACGACAGGCGAAGTGAACTGATTGCATACGCGCCAGACAGCTCGAGAGTTACCCGCGTGAAGTGAGGAAACGCGCGATCAGCCGAAGCGCGATTACCTTCAGAGAGTTCAGAGCGACGTCGACAGTGGCATCGCTCGGGCGGGCACACCGCCGTCCGTGCCGCGCCGGGCGGCTCATCTGTAGTACCTTCCCTTACTTGCATGCCACGTTTCGAATCGAGGATCCGAGCTGCCTGTTGGTGTTTCGTCGTGTTTATCGAGGTAGGCTGGCTTCGCCAATATCGCGCTTGTATCTAAACGACCTAAACCGGCGGTAAGTCATTTTCGGCGATTCTGGGCGGATTACGCCAGGCGTCATTAAAATGTATTTACTGAATTGTATGGAATTGTACGCGCCCTGACCGTCGGTCTCTTTCAACTGTTCTCTGCGTTTCTTGAGTTTAAAGTGCAATACATACGTCTATTTGAGCTTCGGATAGAGATACGCGAAAACGATATGGAAAGAGAGAGAATAAGAGAGAGAGAATTTGCTGTTAATTTTCTAGAGGTGACCAAAATCCACCAAAATCTGTAATACAGTTGCTAAAGCTGGGGCCATAAAACTCCATTTAATTATTAATTAAAAAGCACTAAATAATTTCAAGAAATCAAAATAACATAATTCTATTTCAAAAAAGAATAAATTGTAGAATATATTTTAATAAGAATAATTGAAATTTGCAGATGTAATATAAAGAAAATTGACTTGTTCGGCAAAGAGATATAGTGAATCCGAATTGAATAGATCCAAGACTCCGACAGCTCCGGAGGGTTAAAAATAAATGAAAGGTACGATGGATCTTGCATCGTAATCGGTATTAAGTAAATACAGTATAGGGAGAAACGAAAAACCAATTGAATATTCATCAGAATCGATCGCCCCTAGATCGATTTGTCTTATTGACTGCGTTCAGCAGAAAATGCAGCTTTGCAAATGTTACATAATTTTTTTAAATATAATTGGCCCTTAATTTCTTACCGAATCTAAATGTATAAACTAATAATATTGAAAAAAATTGCAAAATTGCTTTTTCCGATGAAGACAACCGTTGTCAAGTTACACTTTTCATACTCGGCGCTTTCGACCAGAGAGGGTTTGGATCACTCCTACAGCGATTAATGACGTAACGATCCTGTCAAGTGCATCACCAGTTGAGCGCAAGTTCATAAAAGTTAACTTTGTCGCGCAAAGTAATTCGAGCTACCTCTGGAGCCGAAAATGATATTAAAGTGACGCAGGAGATCTATTTTATGTCTCCAATTACACTTTCTATATTAGAAACTTGACTTTACCTTTTTAAAGTACACGTGTATATGACGTTAAAATTATCGAGATGCTTTTTTATTAAATACTGGAGTAAATTTAATACGTTAAATTTTTTTGGGGGGACAATTAAGGATCAAACAACATTCCAGCCAGAAAAAAAATATCTCTTAAGTTTTATGTTTTATGCTAGAAACTTTGAGATCTCGGAGAAGTTTCTAGAAAGAATTTACATATTATATATATATTGGAACAATTTGATCACATAACCAATGCGATTGGTCAATATTTTTCATCCGAGATTTCTAGCATCGTGAACTCAAAGTTTTATACATTTTTCGACTCCAATCATTTTGTTTCATTTTTATATTATTACTTATTGTTAGACGATGCGTTTTAATTGCATCATATTGTATATTTCTGTGAGGGACTAATGTTCATTTCTGTCAATGTCTGTTAATTTTAATTTCAATTTAATTTACTCTATATTTTTTATAATTCTACAAATTGGGAAAGAATAAAGAATAAGTTAAACCGAAGTTAAAGTTTTCTACATTGATTGGAATAGTCGACCGTCTTTTTCTGTAATATTTTTTATTATTATAACTTTTCTGTGTATAAAAAAGTGATTATATATCCGTTTTGTTATTTTGTTTCAAGCAAGAGTGCCCAAATATTCAAATGTTTGCTTGTTTTAATTAACTTTCTTTTATTTCACAATATATTATTAGTATTTAAATGAGTATACAAGGTATCAATATGTAGATGCTTTTTTTATTCTTTCAAAAAAATTAAGGGAAACAAATGTGTACGAAAAAAAAACTTTAAACTAAACTCTGTTGCGTTCGAGACTGTTTGATATAGAGACTGTTCTCGTGCGTTTTCACAGAAAAATATTGTAGAATATTCTAGAATCATTAAGCTCGAACTGCCTATCTATTCCGGAGTCCCTTTAATCTCCAAACTCTTATCCTGATGAAATATGCGTGAAACGAAAATGTCATCGCTCTTTCTCCGTTTTTTATTCGTTTTCTCACTCCACGCATGGCCATGTGGTCACGTGACAAATGGTATAGTGGGAGAGCGACGTAAGAGACTTCCACTTGACAGGGGAACAGCTGTTTCAGAATAAAAGAGGATTCGGAATAGAAAGGCTTTGTCGTAACATCTAAAATATTGAAAATTAAACTCTACGAAATTAAGGTACACAATTCTGTTCAAACTCAAAACATTAATAATCATCTGGCAACATCAGAGGATTGTCAATTAACATAATTTTGCACGCATATATTCGAAAAATCATATGATCGGCTTCAAAATAGTTGAGACAATTAGTAACTCTTGAAACGCACGTGAAATATCCAGTAAAAGAATTTATCTCGAATTCTTGAAATTCTTTGTGGAATTTTGCTCTAAAGAGTGAAAATTCTGCCACTCTTAAAAAAGAATTTTTAGTTTTTAAGAGTGAAATTTCACTTTTTAGATATTCACTTCGAAGAATTTAGAGAGTAGAAACATTCATCGGTTTGTTCTTTATAGCTGAATTTTTTGTTTCTTTCATCTTCCCCATACTCTAAACAATCGGTATGAATGTAATGCATATGCTGTGTAATTCTTACCGTGTTGATGTTAATATTAACCACACTATGATAATATTGAGGTACGCCAAGGTTTTAAATCCACAGCATGTTGATTAATATTAATACAAAATTCCACACCATGTTGATTAATATTAATACAAAATTATACAGGGCGTCTCGAAATTCGCGAACAAAATACCATAGTAAGAAAGATTTCGAAAAATTTAATAAAAAGTTTATTTGTAAATTTTTATTTTAAGCAGTAATTTTTGAGATATAAGGGTTTAAATGCCAAACTATGTTTAGATAGCTACCTGTCCATGAGTCACACGTGGTATGTATTTGTGAGCGTTGGTGAGTGCTCACTTCAGTGATAGTTACAAGTAATAATCTAAACGTGATTTGTAATTGGTTATATTTAAACCATTCGTATTTAAAAAATTACTGCTTAAAATAAAAAATAACAAATAATTAAATTTTTATTTGATTTTTCAAAGACCTTGCTGCAATATTTTAATTCACGAATTTTGAGACACCCTGCATAGACACCGCATGATGTGTTAAATTCACAATTATATTTTTTAGAATACATTTTCTCTCTGTTAAATTATACATTTTCTCCCTGTCAAATTATACATTTATTTTTAAAGAGTGAAAATATAGTGCAGCTACGAAGAACAGACTTCGTTCCAACATCAAAAGAGTGCCACGTGCAACATACATAGTGACACGTTTACCGTCGTAGAAACTACTTGCCGCTTTGAAATGACGAGTATGTTCTTTCGAAGGATTCGATATGAAAACATTATTTCATTTATATGACGACTCCCGGTGGTCGAGTCAATGTCGTTAAATCACGATGATTACGGCATTGGTCTTTATTGCTCGGAAGTAGGCAGTTTTCGTTTCAGGGACTTTCGTTTATAGGTACAGCGAGACAGAGAGGAACGATACTAGGGCTGTTGCTCCAACGTTGATGAGTCGTTTCATGCTCTTGACGTTTAGTAATGGCCATTTAACACTTTCATGTACCGGATGTAAAAGAAGTCACGCGCCAGTTTCCGCAGATGATTTTTTTTTCTTTTACCTTCACTATTCCGCTCATCAAACGGATGAGATATGGATAAAAGTAAACGTTGCATTAATGGATACACGTTAAAAACCTTCTTTTGATGAGAAGGAAATTCATATGAGAAAAATTGAACTCAGAATTTCAACAGCAAAATATTTTTGGTCTTTAATTACACACCAACAAATAAGTTATAATTTGAGGATAGAATAACATAGAATTGAAAATCCTGATTTTTTTTAATTTGTGGAACAAAAAATTCATAGATCTATATTGATAGACCTATGCTGAGTATATTTATTGTGCTTCAAAATCAAACTTAAAAGATATTTGTTGCTTCCAAAGGACAAATAGTTCTAAATTAGAAAAACAAGAAAAAAGTTGTTATACGTTAGATGTTATTAATTTATTTTATCGCCTTAATCACCAATCCAAAGCATGAATCCAAAGACGGATTCAACAATTTACGAGTAACTCTGAATCTCGCTTTACATTTGTCCGGACATTTCGATCAACCTTGCATCTTATCGCGAGGTTAAAAAACTGTCATTGAACGTTTTGCGCTGTTCCCCAACAATCCGTGTCAAAGAAATGGGAATTTTATTCCGTCATTGGTGCTCGGATTGCGTGAAGCTGCGTTACTTGCGGTGGATTAACCGATCTCTCAATCGGTCTCATGTACAACCACGTGTGTTAATGGTTATCCAGCGCGACCGCGTTCACAAGGACATCTCACCGGCAATCAACTCGCTGAGTCTTTCCATTCTTTACGGAGCGTGAAGCTATTGAACCATGCAAATTAACTACGTAAACGAAAAAAATACATTTCTTAGGCACTGTAAAGAAATTGGTCACTGAGTGCAAGCGAACCGGACATGGTTAATGTACGTAGTCGTACATGCATATACAAGGTGGATTATTAGCAATGTAACTGAGAAGGGGAACTGTTCACACTATATTATATGCACGCGTCACGATTTAAGTTCTTTACATTTTTTTTTTAATTCTTTAGCGATACGAATAATTTCGATACACCTACATACGCTTGTATTGTATAAAATACTAGATGAATTTACATGCATATCAGACGTTCGGAGCACGTGCTTCTTGTTCAAATGTTAACGCATCTTGATTCTTTGAAAATTTTTTTCAATTATTATTTATTATTCGTCAAACACATTGATATGTCAGATTATAAGCCTCCACGAAATATGAGCCTTTTGCCTCTTTAAGATAAAGTCTAAATCGTTGCAGTTTAAATAATCACGATCATGATGCGCGAACATTTAGGCAGGAAGTACGCGCCACGAATATATGTGCAACTTTACGCGTTAATGAATTTATGACCCTATTTGTACCTTATACCTACACTCTAACATGTGAATACACATTTTGACTGACTTCGGCCAAGCTCCAGTTATTTTAACCGGCGATTAATATTTACCAAATAATATCTATTTTATTAACATAGAAAGAATTATTAATTTCTTTGTTCCATCATAAAAAGATTAAGCTAAATCCGTTTCTATTAATCTAGATTAACTTTAAAGCTTAGTCCATTTCTATTAGTTTAGATTAACTCGGCTTTAATCTCCGACTTAAATTACTCTTTATTTTTTTCTGACACTAGAATAAAAATAAAAAGTGAGTTGAACCGAGATTAAAACTAATTTATTGCTACAAATGAACATAAAA
>NW_017304864.1:90886-95459 GCF_001594115.1 Trachymyrmex septentrionalis
CAAAAGTGTGTTGAACCGAGATTAAAACTAATTTATTGCTACAAATGAACATAAAGAAGAATAGCGAATCACATATTAGAAATGATACGAATTTAGATTCATGAGAATAAATCTAATTAAGAGGCCTGTTCTGTAATTCTTAACGACAGTAACGATATTGTTACAGTGTTGAAAGTTACAGAATAGACTCCTAAATATAAGAATTCCTAATATTTAGTCAAAGCAGATCTTATATTAGTATTTAAATATTTCTTTGTGAATTTATATACATATTTGATTCTGCGTACCGAAATCTTTTTTGGTCTTAAAATGTCATCGTAAACAGAATCAGAATAATAATATCACTTATTAAATTTACAAGCAATTTAATAATTTTGATGCTAATAAGCATCTTTATAAGAATATTAATATTTTTCACATTATCAAATTATTCACAAGATTCTCTCTAACATCTAATTATTTATTGATATTTTTATTAAAAACCAAAAAAGATTTTTTTCCTCGCAGTTTGTAGAATCAAATATGTATATAAATTCATACACATATATATAAATATTGAAGTACTAAGATCTGCTTTGAATATAGGAATTTTTATATATTTAATTAGATTTTACTGTAAATTACGCATTAAAATTTTAGTAATTCTATCGATTGCATTAATCACTAATTAAATTATAATCAGAATTTCGATACGAGCTCAAATTAATCAGTAATTAATTCGGCGATCGAGATCATCCATATAGGATTTTCGCAGTGCAGTTCGTCGTTTCCTTATAAGAATATATAATTTACTTTTTCTCCCAATCTCTAGTTCAATATATGAACTCTATAATAAATATTATTAATCCTCTCGAGAGGGGATTAAGCGCGAATTGCGTACGACACTTCGTTAATCGAGCTGGTGGGGACTAACGTTGCTGTTCTCGTTGATGAATTATTCAGCGTGCACAAATCCACGAGAAGTAGAATGATGATCCTCGCGGAATTGTCGGAGCCAAGGTTAAACGCCGAGACGCGTCGCGCGAGCGCGCCGTTTGGCACTTGCGAAATTTCTTAGCGGCCGAATCCCAACCGTTTGGATTTCGCATGAAATTACACGGCATTGCGTAATCGCGCGCGACCGCCGCTGCGTTGCACGCTACTGCTCGTTGTTTATTGCTCACTTCACCCGACGCGCTCTTCTATGATGTATAGTCGCACGAGATACTGCGAGACACACCACCGTCCAGAAGGCACACGCCTTTTATCTCCAGGATTTTTTACACTTATTTATAAAGAACGTTAAACCTCGCTAATGACCTTGATCTTGCGACGCATTGTACAGAATAAAATTTCTGAGTCAGCTTCATTTTAAATTAAGCATGAATCGTTTTTAGTTTTGAAAATGTGTCATTTGAAATGACGTAACCTTTCACCTGATCTAAAATTCATTTCTTTCTATATTTCCCGTGCGAAGTTTAGTATAAGACTATATTTACACCGAGAGATTTTGCAATCTGACCTATATTTTAGGTCACCAAAAAATAAGACCTGATTATAGAGAAGATAGGTCATCTATTAACTGTTTATATATACCAATGGACCTAAATTATTGAAAGTTGAATTTGTGATATAGGCCGCGGTTAAAGCACAGTGTAAACGTAGAAATATATAATAGAAAACAAAATGTCGAGTAATTATTAGGTCAGTTACATATTAAATCAAGTTTGAAGCCATGGCACGCAAAAAAACTTAAGCAGTAAGGAAATCAATATTGGATTTACTACTGCTTACGTTATGGCCTTACAGTCTCTACTGTTGGCCAATTCACTTACTGTTTACTTAATGCTTAAGTTTTTTTATATATCATTTTTTATGGCCCTTAGATTTTAAACTTTGTTTCATATAGGACGTTGCTACATTTCAAATTTTGCTATTATAATATGCTATTATAATATTTCAAATAATTTACAAATACCTCGTGCACGGCAACTAAAGGCGATTTTCCTTTAATGCAAAGTGTATTTGATGCAAGAAATTCAAAAATATCTGTATAATATGTTTTTGAGATCGAAAGCATCGCTCAAATGTAAGTTTTAAAACTTGTAAGCTGAATCTTATTCCACGGAGTGAAATTTCGTTCTCTATAAAAAAGATTGAAAATTAAGCCACTCTTTCAAAATTGATTCAATTTTCATTCTTTAGAGTCTTCTCTATAACATAATATAAATAACCGTATGTTTTTATAATATTTTTATTATTTATTTTTTATACTTTGAATATTGAATATTGCTGAGAAAAAATTCGCAAAATAATTTTTTTTTTTTTGAAAATTAACTTTTTTAAAAAAATATAAATTTATATAATGCACGTTATAATAAGATACACAAACAGATACACACAAAGATAAGATAATACACAAACAAATTGTATAGGAAAAGGAAAGAACGTTTTTATCTGATATGTATCTATTTTTTTCTATGACGATTCCACACAGTATTGTTGACAGACTTATTGTCCACATTTTACTTTTAATCACTTTTCTTCTCGCGTTGATCTCATCCACTGCTTTTGCATTTTCTATGCATGCGCAGAATGACGAGTGCCATACACTGTTTGAAGTAATTGAAAATACGAAATGACAGAACACAAATTATCAGTTTTATCATTTTTCCGAGAAACATGACGTTTTAGGAACTTTCATGTTTTTCTATGCAAAATTTGGGCGAAGATGTAAGCATCGAAGGAAACGCATAGCAAATAGGCACCCCGTTTTACTTTGCGTATTCGACAATGCGTGTGCGTTTGCCTTTGCCTCCGCCTTTGATGCGATGTATTTATACTATCAAGTGGTTCGGAGCGCTCGGGACTTGCAATAATATTTATCTACGGCAGCAACTGCAAGCCCGCGTATTCTATATATACGGGATGTCCTAAAAAATCGCTACACTCTTTCAACCACAGATTATTTAACATTAGCATTGGTTTTAAAGAGGATTTAACGCATGATTTACTATCTTCAACATCTTTATTATATTACACACACACACACACACACACACACACACACACACACACACACACACACACACACGCACGCACGCACGCACGCACGCACACACACACAAAATACCTGTACGATTTTTAAATATGGTAAAAGAAACAGAATAAAAAAAAAATAAAATAGGAGAAACATCTTTTAAGTGTAATATCGCAGTAATAAGAGAAGGGTCGATAAGAACCTGAATGCAGTTGTGCTGAAAAGTGCTTTGATCCGCATGTATGTCATCACGCAGATAAGCAAAATATTTCACTTCTGCGCATCTACGAGCACGAATAAAGATTCATCATGCAAATTTGGCCCTTTCATCACATTTGAGTATTATTTTGAACAATTAAGAAAATATCGTAAGATTTCGTCCGTAAAATCTCCATAGGTATCATTGTAAGTGTTGTTTTGTGCGTGCGTTTTGTGCGTGCAGGCGTGCATGATGCGTGCGGGCGTGCATGATGCGTGCGTGCGTGCAAGCTTACGAGTAGCACATGGTGTGTTGATAAGCACTGAACGCGTGTTATTGGCAAGGAGATAACGTGGGCTTTTTATTAATAACCGTTAAGTACACCGAGATTATAGCAGCTCGCTTTCGCATCTGGCCGAGCTGTTGTATTATTAGCGACAGCTCCCTCGTGTTAATTATATGTCATATTATGTATTCATTGTCTCCGCTTATAGGCCGTTCGCGTGTCTGATGGCAGGTCAATGCCTGAAGTTTTTTTTCACAACTAAGATAATGTATTTTTTTTTTGTTCGGTATGAATGATTATAAATTAGTAGTTTTATTTATTATTAAAACGTTATTGAAACGTTATTTGAAACCAAATAACATGGCATATTAACATAATATAATCTTCTTTTAATGAACGATGTCTTTTATTAAATCCTGATTAACTTAATTGGTGATTAATTCAACCCATAAAATTATGGCAAAATTTCTAATTATATAACTCAACGTAATCGGTAGCGAACTAATATATACAGGGTGTTTGAAAAATAATGATAAATCTTTCGCATAGAGGTAGAATGGGCTAAACTGAGAAGTAAAGTCCTCTACCATTTTATAATTTTCGCAATAGTTAACAATTAATTGCTAAAAATTGCTGAAAATTGATCTTCAATAATTTTTTACTCAAATACTATCATCTTTATAGAATTGCAAGAGAAAATTTTTTCAGAATTTTCTATCAACTTTTTAGTACTGCATTTTCTCGTTTTTACCAACATGAGAAAATAAGGTATTAAAAAATTCTTAAAAAATTCTTAGACCTCTATGAGAAGAAAATAAACAATTTTTATCTCTTGCAGTTTTTCTGTAAAGTTAATAGTATTTGAGTAAAAAATTATTCAAGACCAATTTTCGGCAATTTTTAGCAATTAATATCTTGTTAACTATTACGAAAATTGCAAAATGGTAGAGGACTTTTCTTCTCAGTTTAATCCATTCTGCCCCTATGCGAAAGATTTATCATTATTTTCCAAGCGTCCAGTATGTTATTTTATTAAAATAATATACAAGTATACTTGTATATATATATA
>NW_017304864.1:95559-95890 GCF_001594115.1 Trachymyrmex septentrionalis
TGTATATATGTGAAAAAAAATTAAACAACGATTTATATAGTTAAAAATTTTATTTTGAACAATTTTATCGAATTAATTAATTCTGCCAAGTTAATTGACGATTACATTTGATCACAGTCGCCTTTGATACTTTTTCATTCATTAGAAGTTTCGCTTTTATACAATTACATGTAATGTAATGTGTTAAGCAGTGCAGGTAGCACCAAAATCGCTATAAATATTCCTGAATCATGACTCAGAACTACTCTGACGATTTGACAGCTGTATATTTTATATATATGTGTGTGTGTGTGTGTGTGTGTGTGTGTGTGTGTGTGTGTGTGTGTGTGTG
>NW_017304864.1:95990-115805 GCF_001594115.1 Trachymyrmex septentrionalis
GTGTGTGTGTGTGTGTGTGTGTGTGTGTGTGTGTGTGTGTGTGTACATGTACGTGTTTTGTGTGTTCAAACTTATGAAAATGGTTATATAAATATAAAATAAAAAATTGTCATGCAAAGTCATGCGTGATATTAAATTAATTGGACAAAATATAAATATTCTCAATTTTCCAACGAACAGTGAAAATGAGCAATGAGCTCACAACGAGCAATTATGACAGTCACGATGAGTGATTATGGCAGTGGCCTAAGTCATATACTCTTATCGTTTTGAGATATTTCTTTTTGCTTTGGTTTTGCGTTGGTATATATATTAAAAGAATATTTTGTCATTATATAATAAAAAGAATATTTCCCAAAATACATAGATACTTTTATAATGTATAAAATAAATTGAGATAAGATATATAGCTTTTTAAAATGTAAAAAAAATTGTCAAATTTGTTTACTGTTTATAGTAAACAAATTTGCATATTTGATAAATATTTTGCAGATATAGCAAATAATTTTTTTTTTAAATACAAAAAAGAATGAATACTTGTTATATTTGCAAATAATTTGCGAATATCCTTATATCTCTACAAATGGAATTTGCCGTTATGATATACGATTAGCGTTCATAGCAAGTTTTTTTCTCTCTAATATATTTATAATATATTTATGAATATATTCATATTCAATGATATTGTTATTCATAATATTGTTATTTCAAATAGTGTACGCACATAAATTACTGTAAATATTAATTATCTTCGAGAATGACTACAAAAATGTACTTTAGCGATAATTGGAAAAATTATAACCTATACATGATCATCTTTTCCGTATGACTATAATACCTGTTTACCCTAATCTTTTCTGCAATTATAAAATTTTACGAGTAGTAAAATTGTAAAGAAATATGACTTCTTTGGATATCTCAAATGATCATTTTTTAAAATATTATAACGATAAATTTTAAAAATGAATTATGATCACAAAAGATATCGAATTTCATTTAGGAACTAGTTAAAAACAAACACCTATTTATATCTTATGATTATTCTAATTATGTTTTTACTTGTAATTATTGTCAGTATTCTAGTTTTTTCTTTGCCACTTCCAATAATGTTTATAGAATTTTAAAATATTCATGAGAAATTTGCAGAAGAGATAGACAATAACAAATCATCATCTCTTTATATTTTTCCTTCATCGCCGCCCTAGTCGGATACTTGTATAGATATATACATATAATGAAAATATAATTGGATCTACACAAGTTTGCCAGACAGCAAGTGACTTAAACCGCTGTCAAAATAAACGTGAACTGAAGTTTGTTTAACGACACTACTAAAACGCTGCGTTAAGCGTTTCAATTTTCAACTATTAAAAAAAAAAGTTTTATATAATTGTAATATAAATCGATATAACACAAAATTAGTGATGAATCTAACTTTTTCACATTTTTTTCTTCAGGCCACTTTCATAATTACTAGGCGCGTATAATGGGCACACCTGCCTGTAAATCCCTTAGCATATGAGTTTGCACAAATATTGAGATATGTATTTGAGGCGCGCCTGCTTTTGTCTAAATAAATATTTACTCGTCAAAGTTATCCAGTAATAATTTAATAACAATTTCTTATAATATTAAATAAAGCATGTTATAAAAAAATGATTAGATAGAAAGGCTGACTGGCTAATTCTCACCAACCCGTCTATTTAAATTTTTTTTTTTTTATTTAAGAATTCTATCAATTTTTTATTTAAAATATGTAACATTATTTGTTGATATTTTGTATTTTATAATATGAAATTAACGCAAGTATGCGTCCCTAATATGCCTTGGCAAACAGATTCCTGTGTCAAGCACTCATGACCTCGTGTGTGCCATTTGTGGCGTTGAGGGAAAAAAAGAAAAAAAAGAGAGCACGTGGTGCGCTATATATGCGTGTTCGTCGCGCTTGTTTACGCTGGCACCCTTACAACGAGACAATTGATTTCGGTCGCACGAAGGATTACCCGCGGACGAGTGAATGACGACGTCAGGAGGGAAAGATATTATTACAACGTGATACTAACAGATGTGCATAGTAAGCACTAAAACATTATCTTGAAGCTCGCACGAGTTTACGAGATTCAAGCGATGCCGCAATCACGTGCGTTATTCGACCGTGTTTAATTGTGTCGTGGAGCGAACGAAGAAAGGGTTGAGCATTGCCTATTAAATCCATTCTAATTGTTTGAAAATAAAATCATTCGTATCTTTCGAACCTAAAAGTGACTTCGATTAAGCTCTGATTAATTTAATCAGTGATTAATTCTAAATTAACAAAATTTTGCTCATAATAAAATTTCTTAATTATATGCATAATTTATTACTCCCGATCTTTCTCTCCATATGTTAAATAAAAAAAATTAATATACATAATTTTGTTTGTGTTAATAAAATGCTATAGGGATTATTTGATATGTTAGTTATTAATTAAGATAATCAAAGTGGCTCTAAAAGATGCATATCTATAAATTATAGTCTATAAACATATGAGTTTTACACAAAATGAAAATTAGAATCATGATGAGGGCAATGTGTTACAACAAGGGAACAAATAAAAATTTAATAATTTATTTATTATTGCTTGTAATATAGAGACGGAAGTGAAATACTAATTCAATAATGTTTGAAGTGTCTCTTTTACAAATGTAAAAAAATGGAATATTTTGCATTTCTCTTATGATAATGATGTTGATTATGTTTGAGTATTTTTTTTTACCTTAATCAAGTCTGTTGTTTTTAGAGGGTTTTCTCATCGATTGACAATATAAAATCTTTTAAGAATTTTTTTATAAAATCGAATATAATAAAGAAAGTTTGATATGATTTTTATTTATATCTTGAACTTATTATACAACAAAAATTAATTTTAGTAACATACATATGTACATATTATACACACACACATTCAACATATATTTTTTTAGTGTTTTTTGTAACGTTTCCAATTTCCTTTTTAAAATTATTGCTATCATATCGATGAGATAAATAATTTAAAAAATGTTTTAAACATTCATTTTGTATTCAACTTGATAAAATGTTTGTGCCTAATCAGTAATATGTAGAAAAATAATTATATTTATAATATAAGCATGAGCGTAACATATTAACAAATTTTTTTTAATTTTGTTGATTTAGCAGATGCAACAATTTGTTAAGAACAAAATGAGTTTTGATTTATTTCGATATTTCAGTTTGTTCGCAAATTATCATGACAATATATTTGAAAAACTGCAATCTTAGAAAAATAAACATCTATATGTATGTGTGTTTATATATATCTATATGTGTTAAATAAACATCTATTTGTATACATATCTTATTAAGCAGAAGTTATATAGGTTACTAATACATTTTTTGTAATCTAAGATATAAACAAAAATATGTATTAAACTTAAATGTTCTATCTTATTTTAAAAAACTTTTAAAGAAATTTTAAATAAAAATTATCTTTGTATTATGCCAATCGATGAGAAGACCCCCCCACCCTTAAATTGATTATGCAAATAATGATATTTGTACACATATTACTTCATGAATATGAAATCCAAATGATAAATTTAGAATAGTGGCGGAATATTGTTATAGAAAATAAAAATATATAGAGTATAAAAGTTTGATTGTATGTTACCATATAAATAAAATAGTATAGATATATAAGAGTATATGAAATATGTAAGTTTAATTGTATGTTATATAGATAAAATATTGTACTATATATAAATAAAATCTATTTTTACATTTTTTCAACAAGATATTATCAAATTGCTTTTATTTCATTAATTGTAAAATAAATTTATCAGTAATATACTCCAAAATCTTACAATATTTATCTATCTACTTCAAAAGTCTTCGAACTCGTCCACTTATATATTTCAATCTTCTTTGTCTCAGATGAAAATTGAAACGTCCCAAGACATGACGTAGACAGCGGCAGGTGCGTGAAAAATCGCTGGAGCGGCCGCCATGAAGAATCTCGTGCCGTAGTTGTTAAGCGATGTTAGTGACTGCCTCCCCGATGGACAATTCGCCGAACACGCTGTCGGTGGTCGAGGAGGAGGCGACGAACGTCACCGACATCGACGACGCGTTCCCACCGCATGTCGACACCAGCAACATTGTCATCCATCCGGAATCACCCACCAGTAAGAAGCAGACACTGAAAACTTTCGCTGAGGTGAACACGTTGCTGCAGGCCGGCAGGAAGCGGGAGGCGAAGCTAATCATACGGGAGAACGCCTGGCCACTTAACAACGGCATTAGGACGCAGCTCTGGCCGGCGCTCTGCGATCAGCACGCGCACGGCAAGAACATGCTCGACGGATTCTACTGGGACATGGTTAACCAGGTTTTTGGAACGACAGGTTAATAAATATATTTAATATATTACACCAATCTTCGACTTGTATTTTTATTATAAGTTTGTTTGTATTGATTACAAAAAGGATTATAAATAGAGCATCGTGATATATATAAGATTATATATATGTATATCTGTACATTCACCGACTAAAAGGTGGTAATACTTTTTTTTAAATGGCTTATGGAAGTATTAAATCTGAATATGTAATTACTGAAAAGTGCAGAAGATGTAATCAATGGATGTATATTCTTAAATCTATATCGCAAACGCAAATCTATAATATACATAACGTACACTATAATATTTTCATACGCGATATTTTTCGAGAATAATTCTTTTTTCTTCATCGCTGCACTAAAATTTTCTTTCTCACTTTCAATTTAGCCACAAAGAACAGACTTAATATAATATAAGTTTTGAAATATTTTGTTTGCAGAATTACCAGAAAAATCAATCATGCTACCGCCGTTTGTCGATAGTACGCATTGCTTGTCTTACAATTTGACAAGGAAGGGCAGAAACGTGGCGGACAGAATCGTATCTGTATTAGGATACGCTTGTCCTGACATAACATACAGCCCATCCCTTTATCCGTTAACTGCACTTCTCTTGCATTTTGTGCCAGGTAAATAACATTAACTCAGTATTAAATCAACAATAGCTTAACGCAATAATAATTTGACACATCAAAAATTATTTTTCACTTTAGGAATTATTTTTTACTTTATTTAAATAAAATATTACGGATTTATGTTCAAAATGCAAAAAACAACTTCAAATTGGTCATATTTGTACTTAAATAAAATATAAACAGAGTTGCTTTCCAATTATTTAGCATATCTTGACACAAATGTACACAGAAATGCACAAAGCCTAGTGTTGTGCACGATTCAGTTGGAACAAAATATGTACTGATGTACGTTATACCGCGATTTTGGATGGAGTTAGGTTTATTTTTCAGTACCATGTCCATACCTTAGTATTTTTTAATTCGTGATAATGGGAACTGCACTTCTATCTCTCCTGCATTTTCTTCTTGTGTTTATAGCTGCGATTAGTAACTATTTAATTATCACTAAAAAATACAAGCTTACGCAGTCGATTAGTAGTTCTCGGGCTGAGGGTGATATTTCATTTGTGCGTTTTTGTTGCACGACAAATTTTTCAAGTCTGTTGATTGGCTATGGGATAGAGAGATCTGAAGATCTCTCTGTTCTGTATACGTTTGTCGTACGACAAATTTCCCAAGCCTGTTGATTGGCTATAGGATAGAAATCCGAGGATGTCTCGTCGTATGACAAAAAATGCACGAACGAAATAGCATTCTTAAGCCTTGTCTCCACGATTCTAGAACTCAATTCGAGTTCTCGGATTGTGAAATGTGTAACCAGCTTACAGTTTTTAGGGAAAACCGTAGGCTTTAGAATGCGTGTGCACGAAAGTGTCTAGGGATATTGCAATTAGAAAACATGCACGGTTATTTATACTTTTTAATACTTCACAATAAAAAAGTATAAAATAGTAGAATATGTCTACATTCAACTTAATTTTCAATATTTATTTTTCTAAAAAGAGTGAATGATTGAATGGAAAAATGTTATTCTATATTTTCAGTTTATTTGGTGATGGATAAAGATATTAATTATTAATATTAGTTAATTATGAATAGTTTATGAATAATATTCATAATTTATAGTTTAAATATAAATTTTGGAGCTATTTCGAGCCTGGCTAGTTCACTTACACCAATTCTTGTATTACAAACTTATTTTACAAAATATAATCTATTATATCAAACGTTTCAATTTTCAAATAAGGTCTTCCTCAGTGAAATAATTTAAAATACAATTACATACTGTACATAATAGATTGTATTTTGTGAAAGAAGTTCGCAATACAAGAATTGGCGTAAGCAAACTAGCCAGGCTCGAATAGCTCCGAAATTTATATTTAATTTAAATTATATTTAATTGAGCCAATAAATATATGAATTTAATAATTTATATAGTATTATTTCTACTGGACAATTATTTGTAGATTATGATTTTTATATATTTTTTAATTCGATTAGAATTAATCTAAAGAAATAAAATCTAAAATAAGCAAATTTATAGTAAAGATTTTGCTTGCGATAAACCGCTACTTATGTTATTTTTCAGAGGAGGAATGTTACCACTGTATGGCTACTTTGGTAGCTGCCAAAGAGAAAATATTCATCACGCAAACCAAACTTCTTTATGAAGTTACGTGGAAAACGGTAGAACAAATCACTAAAAAACATGTTGTAAGTAACAATAATTCCTAAAGTTTAGATTTCATATAATTAAACATATAAGATTAATAACGGATGCCTGACAAATGACAATTCAAATAAATAAAAGATAAAACAGTATATAGGAGTAAAGTGTTTTTGAGTTTTTCTTACACTAAAAAAGAAAAGATTGTCTGCAGCAAATTAGATAGTATGCTGCAGCGGCCAATTTTTGGTTGCGTTAGCCTATCCGCAATTTCAATATAGGATCTCGATAGACTAACGCAATCAAAAATTGGCTACTGCAACCAATTAAAAATGCTATGCGATATTCAGCCAATTTTTTCTTTCAATGTACATAGAAATTTTTTTTACGATCTATATATCAAAATTTAACCTAATAATAATTGTTATTAATTAAAATTATGTTTAAATGATTCGATTGGATTCAAATTCAGAAAAAAATTTACATTATCGATTAAAAAAATCTTAAATCATACATCTAGAGAGAGAGGGGGGGGGGGAATGGTACTCTATTTATCAAAGTAATTTTAGAATAAATTTTAAAAGCGGAGAAAAAATGTCTGTTATTATTTTTGTTATTTTCGGAGAAAGTAACTTACAATATTTTGCGCGATATATTTTTCATTATCTCAATGCCTTATCTCATGGTAAAATAAACTTCTTTATCTATATATCTATCCCTCTCTTAATCGACATTACTCCAGATCGATATACATTCACTGAAATTATATAAAAGAGTTATAAACTTAAGATATAAAATTATTTGCTATCAAAAAATTACAAGCAGTAATAGATTTCTAGCGATATGTGCGTGTGCGCGCGCGCGCATGCGCACGTATATATAAAATACAATATATATAATGTATATTTTTCGATTTCATAATTTTAAGAAATCAGCTGCTGTACATTTAGCGAGGCATTGCTCCGGTTCAAGAGCAGAAAGAATCTACATGGACTGGATCTGGTGGATTCTTCAACTTCTTCCATTTCAACATCTAGTCAGGGTTATGGACTGTTTTCTTCATGAAGGCATTAAGGTGAGTTTATACTTTAGATCTGATCGCTAACTCTATGAATAATTTTTATAAATTATATTCAACTCATGAATATAATGAATGAAATGTATATTTTGCCACAATTAAAAGCTCGAACTTCAAATTCAAACAATTCGTATAGTTGGCACGCAATTGAATCATCAAATTATTCGAACAATAATATTTAAAAGTTTAAATAATTATTTAAATTGTTTAGATATATTAAAAAATCGTATGAAAATACAATATTCATTGCAAAGAAAAATGATCAAAGACATAAGGAGATACTGACTTCCTTAGTACACATTAAATTACAAATTAGAAAGTGAAACAAATGTATATTTTTGTATTCTTTGTTTTACGATAGACAGTTATGCGAATAAAGATTCAAATAATTTAAACTTCGAGAAGATTTGAAGAACTGTTAGAATCATTCGATTATTATGAATTCCGAGTCCAAACTGGTTTGAACCGTCCGCCAACCGGAAAATTCCGAACTTTACTTCTTGTTATGCATTCAAGGAACCAGTCGAAGAACAGCACGTGAAACCGTCCATCTATCGCACATATGAGAGCGAGAAAAATTGGCATTTACCCAACCGACAGATAAAGATCATGTGCGCGTTATGTGTACTGAGCAATGCACTTATATTCTAGGAATAGGACAAATGTTAAATTTGACATTTGACTCAGTGCCAACGGAAAGTTGTTTTGCAAGCATTTTTGAGCATAGTGGATAAAATTGTTCTTTTTGAACATATATGCGAATTTGTTATAAAATACTGTTTTAATAATTAAATTAAATTATCATCAATTGTTTTGCTTTCAGGTCTTTTATCGGGTAGCTATGGCTATAGTTTTATTATTTTATAAGCATTCTTCGCCGCAGAATTCTGAATGGATGAATGAGATTTCGAAGAATGGAATAGATGCTGCTCTATCAAAATTCTGCAGACAAATGCCAGTGAGTAACAAAATCTAAAATAAATTGTGTTTAGCGGAATAATTGTAACATAAGAAATAAATTTGAAAAGCACAAAGAAACTAATATACTATAATTAGACAACAAGAGAAAGAGTAAACATTATATTTGTATTTAAGGATGTTTATATTATATCAGCTAAAAGTATCAAACAATCGGACAAAATAATCTGATATCAACCAATATCAAAAAATTTGGATAATATTAGCCGTAAATATGCCCTGAAATTACAAAAAAAAAAAACAAAACAAATCTTAATTTGATTTATAATGGTTTTATGCAAAATAATCACGTTTTTCTGTAGTTGTAGGTCAATAAATTTTAAACGAACAAGTGAATGTAAATGAACTTTTGCACGAATATTTATTATTGTTTCATCAGTATGTGTTTAAAATTTTATTTTAGTTCTTAGTATTACTTCCTCATCAAATAAGTATTGCAAATCGCGATTTTACATAAAAATTAAGACTAACGAAAAATTAAATAACTTTTAAAATAATAAGAGAATTGTGCTCAAATTTTACATAGATATTTAGACATAATAAAACAATCTATGAAATTTTTATATTTTTGATATTGTTTTGAGATGTGATCCATACTTCCTTGATAGAAATTTCAAATATGAACTAAAATAATGATTTAAATATGTATATATCTAAATACATATGTATAATAATAATATTCTACTTAGAAGTTTAGATATTTTATCTTACAAGGATTTAATTGTGAGAAATGCTATTGAAAATAATAATTCATTAATTTTTACAGGTAACACCTGCTAAATTTTTGCGTACCGCTTTTGGGATACGTGGACTCAGCTCAGCATACATATCACGAGTATTTCTGCGCACAGAAATGGCTCTTAAGAGCAAGAGTGTCCTGACAGGGTCTCGATCGTTGGCCAGGTCACGTTCTACAGACAATCTACCCACCAGTCAGTCTCAGGTCAACATTCAGATGATGTCACACACACTCACAATACGAGAAGTATGTTATTTATCTATCTTTTCCTTTTTCTTAATTCAATTCCATATTTTTTTCAATTTATTAATAAAAATGTGCTGATTATCAAGGATCTTGGACATTATATGATTTAGCTTAATAAATAACATTCATAAATTAAAAGTTAGAATTATAATTTGATAAGCAGGATAGTAATATTATACATTTAATTGCTAATAGGAGAATAATGTTGGTAAAATTTGATAATTTTTTCAACAGTTTTCAGCATGTCTTTGTGGACGTTAATGCATATCATGCATAAAATTTTTATGTTGTTATAACTTCAATTATATTGGCTGCACTTTAAAAAATGCACGGAAGTTCATTGTTGGAATTTTGAATCTTTTAATGAGTATTTATTTTTTCTAATCTTCTTCTTTCTCCAAATATTGAAGATTATTAAAGAAAGAGAAAGAAAGTATTAATTTTATTTTTTTAAATATGTCGTTAAATTTTTTTTCAGAATTTTATTTAAAATGTAATTATTAAATTGTTTATAATATTAAAAGTTTAAAACTTTTTCTCAATTAATTTTCAAACATGGAATCAAGAGACACAGTAGTGTCTCGCGCTTAGGGGTTCGGGCAACGATAGGTTACTTCGTATATCTACAATATATGCGAGCTAACTAGTTAAACTAGTAGGGCCACATTTTCGCTTAATTTAAGATAGAGTAATATATAATCATTAAAAAAGTATATGAGATTATTAATGTGTTTATCTCACAAGTTTTAATGGAATAAATTGAAATTAAGTAATAAATTCAAATTAAATATATCAAATTATTTTCTGCAGAAATATTGATTTCATCGAAAGCAGAACATTGTTATGAATACATCTGGAATTTATACGCATGAACATAATTTTAATTGATAGAATTTCTACAGGTTGCAAATAGAAGTATTTATAGTTTTTTTTCATAGTATGCAACATTTTATTGTTTCAGCATATGTAACTATCCCCTTTTATTTCCTAAAACAAAGGAGACAATTGAAACTATTAAATGTCAACTTCACTTGTTACGGTCTATTTTCTTCAATTTTAAGGAATAAAAGGGGTTGCTTACACTAGGGGATATCTTGTATAATTTCTCTTTATAATGAGAATTGAAACAGATATAATTTCGTTGAGTTCGATTTTCGATGTTACAGGTATGCGAGAAAAACCTTGCCGATTATTGCATTTCATTTACTCACGGATAAATGTAAGGATCATTGTTGCATGCCTACGATATCCAAATCTTAACTCGATGAAATTTCAGAATACTCAATAAATCGTGATATAATCAATAAGAAAACAATTTCCTGTGAAAAAAAACGATTAAAAGATATTCGATAAATATTTTTTATCAATTATTTTAATTTTTGATTGCGTAATTTCCGAAAAAAATATTACTGATAATAATTTATTAACTATAAATAGTAATAATTTTTCGAAGTAATGAAATACAACAATTGCGAACATAACGGTATGTTTCTAATATTGAAAATTCGATATTACTTCAATTGTAATTAATTATTACAAGATATTCGACATATTAATACCAACATATAGTCGAATAAATTCATTTTTACATTCAAAGTAATCTCTCTTAGAAACTACACAATCTAAAAAAATTATTATATATGTATTCTTTCAAACGTTTCTTTTTTAAGAGAAATGGCTTTCTTAAGTTGATTGTATTACAATTTACTGAATATCGTATGTACTGGTTTCAATCTCCGCTTTGTACAGCCCAGCGTGTTAAAGTAGTCTCTTATAGGGTTCGGTAAACCTTCGAATCTCTCAATGATTCCATTTGTTTTCAGAAAGAATGTGAAGACACGTACAAAGACAGGGTATCGTATAATTATCTTTTTGGGAAATGTGTTGTCAATTTCATGTGCTCTACCCACCTTTACCTTTATTTCTACCCTTTATACTCTGAGATATCATTTATATTACACTCATACTCTACACGTACTCACTCATCGCCATACATTTGTCGTGCCAGCTTTGTTGCTGTTATTTATCCATCCGCAGCGACTCCTTTAATACATCTTCCACTATCAACGCGGCAGTAACCAATACTCTCGTCAGCAATGTCTACTGCAACGCATAATGTAAAATTCTCGCTGGCTTTTTCAGTGTGGCTCCGCGTGTATCAATGCGGGTTGCAATCGTGAATGATCTATAACTTCTCACAAGATCAGTATTCAAACAAATAAATAAGCAACTTTTAAGGACTGCGCAAAATTAAAAGAATAGAGAACAAAGAACGAAGAATAAGAATTTCAACCTATCAAAAACCTGCACATGAAATAGTTTCTGATAGGTTAATATTCTTATTTTCCTTTGTTTCCTAATCCTTTGATCGTGCGCAGCTCCTTATGTTCAAAAGATTGAATTAGAAGATATATAACTGTCTTATTCGTCTATCGTATTATTCTTTCTTCTTCCTTCTTTTAAAAATCTTCTTAAAGTCTCCTCTTTTTGCAGCCATATTGGATTATATAAATCGAAGCAAACAGATATAAATTCTTTTCTTGTGTTATAGGCTTTCTATATTAAGCCATTATTTAAGCTTCAGCCGTAAGAAATTGACCAATCAACAGCCAAATATGAGAAGAATTGACTGTAATTAGTGAATTTCTTATAACTTAAAACTTAAGCTTTATTATAGAAAACTTATTTTACATCGAAATAAGTTTTTTCGCATACTACTATCTGTGTATGATAGCATAAATTATATATTAAACTATACTAATGGAACTCTAATTATGCCTTATTAATAAATGAGAGAGGATCAAATATTTATATTTGTCTGTTTATATTTATATTCGTCCTACAATTGTAGAAAGAGAATATACTATATGAACATATATATAATATATAATAAATTAAAGATTATCTATTCTTTATTCCATTTTTCTATTTAATCAAACATAAACGAGAAAGATTAATATATTTCAATGTATGCAAGAAAAAATTATTTATTTTTTGACGTTATAATTTAATATGGCTATACTAAGGGAGAAAAAAATAAAATTGAATTAATACTTTTAAAGTTTCAGTTTGTAATTTAAGCACGGTAATTTTTTATATATTATAATAAAGGACTAAGCTATGAAAGTTTATAAATAACAGGATCTCATCTGAATTATATGAATTTAATCGAGCTTTGCTTGGCAAACGTTTAGTATTAGTTTCATTCCTTTCAGTGTTATCTGTTATAAACTTATTATTACCCTGTTTTTTTGAATGTGATTCTATGGTATTGATTCAGACATATTATTATGCCAATTTTAGAAGATGCTTTCCGTAGATATAACGTTAATTACATTTATTTTTCAAAGACATCTAAGTTGTGTTCTATATGTTTCTCTATATTTCCCAATTTATACTACAAGAATTTATAATTCTATTAGTACACAACATAGAAACAAAAAACAAATATCAAAATAATATTTATCAGTAAATCTTTAACCAACTTTTACTTTCAGAATATACAAACTAAAGAGATTTGACGTAAAGCTGAAAAATATAATTAATATTAAATTAATATAAGTAATATTAAAAATTGTAAAATAAATTGTAATTTTAAAAAATTTTCTTTTAAATTTGAAGTCGTTTTTAAGCTTACTACATGGCTAAAAAATTATCCGGTCGTTCTGCCTCTTTGTCTTAATATAATCGAGGGCATCTCTTTTATCATATTGGAAATCAATATCATCGTCTATTTTATCTGCCAACATCTTAAAGAGGCCTGTAACATTTCGGAATATTTGGAACAATATGTGGTCACAATGTAATAATGTATATATTAAATAGTTTAAATGTTTGAAATACATTTGCTGTTTATTTATCATTATTATGCATAATAATGTAATAAACAGATTTTAATATAAGATTTTAATATAAGATAGATCTACTTTATTGAATTAAATAAAGTAGAAAATTTAAAATTATACGTATATTAAATATCTCTTTGTCTATTAATATAAATTTGATAATTTATTACAAGTATTAAATTAAAAAATCCAAATTAAATCTTTTACAGCTGTTTTATTTATAATTATACATTTAATAATTATTATATTCACGAATCATTTATAAATACATATTAAGAATGTATTTATTATTCGCTAATATTCTCATTAGATAATGAAATAAAATGATTAGAAGAGAAATATACATATAAATGAATGAAGTAGAAAAGCGTTGAATAAGAGGAGCAAAATGAATTTTTATTGCAGGCTTTGAGATATGTTAATGTTTTAATAATATTCTGCTGTCTTAAGCAATCATAAGTTTCTTAGCATTTTCGAAAGATTCTGCATTCAAATTTTATGCCCTAAAAATTTGCATCAGCTGTAAGAATAGACAAGAATGGAATTGATAACCTTGATAAGTTCAATCAAGGTTTACAGTTATTTATTAATCCGCGAATCAAAGTCTCCTTGGCACATTTCATATATGTAAATTTTATTGAATATAAGTTGTAGCATGCAAAGAAACCTAATTTATTTCGATGTATAGTGCAAGAAAAACATTACGATTTTTTTTTCTTCTGATGTCACAGTATGATGCGATTGTAATGAAGGATCAAAGGATTTTACATTGCTCCAAGATAATCAATATTAAATTCATGAAATTCTGTGCGGTTATTCGTATCTAATAAATGTATAGTTTATTTAGTTATTTACATATTCTTTGGTGTAACTTTACGTTATAAAAAAGTATCAAATATCTCCGTGGAGCATTTGTGCAGTGGGTACATGCAAAGTTCACATTGATACCATTAGTACTCTTCACTGTACATCGATGTAACTGACGTGTTTGTGCTGTCTTGTGTTGTGCTGCCTTCACTGGAATGATGGATTAAATGGTACCGGGTGTGTAGGGCGCACACAGTCCTGGACCACGCGCTCTATCAATGGGCGTTTATCCCATACAAAGTATATGCTCCCAGATCCTAGACATGCCTGATGTAAGTACTCACGGCCGTCCTTTCATCGATTGAGTTAAGATTCAAAAGCTCCGTCAAGTAGTCGTTTATTCTGTGGCATGTCTATATTGTCGTCGTTGGTGTATATGCAATCGCATAAAAATATATGCAAAATTCGGCAATCTAGAAAATTTGACGATTTTTTCGGGCTTGTCGTAAAGACAAGATCTAAAGTAATAAATAAAATATAAGAGAATCTTTATACCTTTTATTTATAAGGTTAAATTTTAAAAGTAGCATTTTGTAAATGAGCACCTTTACATTTCTAATAAGGAGTCTTCCATTAACATTTTTTCATTACTTTATTCAAAACTATATAAACTTTGATTTAATTCTTGAATTTGCTGTCATGAGCGAGATTATCTTAGTAAAAGTGTTTAAAGCAAAATCTAAAAATATTCTTTCACTGAAAAAAAACATGGTAACAAATTCAATTACTGCGAACAACAGAGAGTTAGATATAGAAATGTTGATTTACAGAATGTTATTTTTTTAGAGATCTTATTATAAATTAAACTCAATAAATAAAATACGAAAATATTATTAGCATTGAAAAATTATTCCTCTTTTTATTATTTTATTTTATTACTGTATTATTTTATTTCTTTAAATCTTTATTTCTCTACACAAGCTTGAAAAAAATCATTAGATTTCAAATTGCTAAATCTTGTATATATACAGAATGTTTCAAAGTAAGATCGAAATATTTTGTTGTATTATTGTATGGAGAAACTTTATGTAATCCCCTTGTAGTTCTATTTTGAGATAGGATGAGTGATCGAAGAAGGTTTACTTTGCGCTAAGAAATCTTGAAACCCATGAATTGAGGTATCGATCGAAATGGAAATGGATTCAATTGAAAATAAATAAAGCACATGTGCTTTTTAAATTAATTGTTGTTATAATGTTTCCTTGTATTGGAGGAAGAAAGAGTGAAAGAGAAAAATTAGAAAACAAGAGTACTGAACGTGCAGTTGAAAAGAATACATCTCATCGCTAGCACAAGAACCCATGTTGACGTCTCGATAACATTCATTTGTATTTTTATCTCTAACCGATTGATGCTATCCTGATTGTTGCATGACGAATGATATTATGCACTGATTTGCAAAAGATACGGATGTTTACTTTCGCCAACATATTAGCATATTGTTCGTGTTTTTGTTGATATCTCACGTAAACGAGATAGAAACACATTTTATTAGAATTAATGTTTCTTTATAAGAAAATGTTTGCGATATTATAATATAAATAGGAAATTCTAACTATTTTTTGTTCTATATTTTTTTATAAAGATATACGTATATGTGTGTATATAAATGTAAATAATTAGGAAAGAATAATACTTTATGATGGTAGAATAAATATGATTTACAAATATTACGTTCTTCTAGTAAAAACAATTGAGTTCTTTTTGCAACGTATAATTGCTATTTTAGAAATATTCAATTATAGCTTACACATATATTTATATCACAATTACATCTTTCATGATTAATATTATCTAAAAAAACACAAAGGATTGTCAACAGAAAAATCTCGATATTATTTTGCTTTGTATGGAAAAATACAGTAAATATAGGAGAAAATAGTACAATGATGAAAGACGAGAAAAGATAACTTTCGAAAAAGTAGGTATATTTAATTAAAAAAAATATATCAGTTATTTTTTTATTTTTCACTGAGTATCTTGTGGAGAAACGCATTAAAAATTATAATAAATTTAAAATTATATTAAAATATATATTAAAATATATTAAAATATATATTAAATTTAAAATTATAATAAATTTTTATCATCAAGAAGATATAAAAATCTTTATTAACATTATCAGTTACTGTAATTTTCTATCAAATAGTTGATATAATCATTTTAATTTATCAGCGCATGTCTTATCGTAATTTAGTTTGCTCCTTCTAAATTATTAGTGAGCCATTAGAAATAACTAATGTTTGCACAATTGTAAAAATCACCTTTTACGTCCAATTAATGATTTGGATTTGTTTATTTACCAGTTATTTACCCTATGGTCATGGCTACCGATGAGAATCACGATGTACCAGCCTACCTTATTATATACGACTGAAGAACATGGATGCTCTTTGACGACGTTCTATGTGCGAGTTGAGCAGCATGAACCGACTCTTCTGATGATAAAAACCTGTAATAACGAGGTAAATATAATAACTAATAAGTATCTTTTTAGTACATAAGCAAACAATATTTATATTTAACGATATTATTTTACACACACACACACACACACGCACGCACGCAAAATAATTTACAACAAATGCCGTAAATCAATTTTTGAGCCAAAATTTTAAATAACAATTAATAAAATACCTAATACTATATATTTTTTGCCAAAACACACACACGTGTTTTGGCAAAAAATATATAGTATTAGGTATTTTATTAATTGTTATTTAAAATTTTGGCTCAAAAATTTACGGCATTTGTTGTAAATTATTTTTATAGTTTCAAGAACTTTTGTACGTTAAAAAAATCATGTAAAATAATTACAAAATATATAATCTCGATAGAAAGACTAATAAAAGATATTGATACGTTTGTTTTTTTAATACAACTTGTTTTTTAATACTTTTTGTTTTATTTTACAGCTTTATTTGTAATTTTTACGATGTTTTTCAGGTATTTGGAGCTTATTGTTCTACTAGATGGTGCGAACGTAATTTGAAAGACGATAAAGGTCAAAGACAAGCATACTTTGGTACTGGTGAGACATTCCTGTTCAGTTTGTATCCTGAGCGAGCTAAGTATCCTTGGATAGGTATGGATTCATCGCACAATGACTCTAGAGTACATCATTCAGCCGAGCTATTTATGGCTGCTGATTCGAAGATGATAACTATCGGTGGCGGGTAAGTTTTGACATAAATTAATGCTGATAAATTGTTTAAATGTCCATCGCACAAAGGGTAAAGAATAACAGAAAACAGAAAGTTCTCTCTATTTCTCTTTTTCGAAGTAACAACATATTTTATATCAAATAATTTACATTAATTATAGATTTCGATTTTTCAGTGTAGCACTATACTATGTAGTATTATTGTAGCTCGGAAAACATATTAAAACAATTTATGGTTCTTATCACTTTATTTCAGGGACGGTCAGGCGATCTGGATGGACGAAAATATAAGATTCGGTAAAACGGATCGATGTTCGACCTTTAACAATCCACCCCTCTGCGCTAGTGGTGATTTCGAGATTAGAGTGTTGGAAGTGTATGGCTTCGCCGGTGCCTGAAGAGGGAAGAAACAGCGTATTAGTTTGTTTTATTCCCTACTGCCATTTAGTGACTCTCTTTCTACATATACGTACTAAACACTGTGTTATATGTCATAAATGTGTCTCCGAGTATCATTCTTTTTAGTAAATTCGTATGTGAAGAATATACAATATGAGATTACATTATATAAGAGGACAAAAATATTTTATTTGATTGTGTGTAGAAATATTTTGCATTATTTAATTTCTAGAAATTATTTGACATTTTTTCACGTTAAACATAGATTTAGACTTGTAATATTTATTCTATTGTATTGCCACTGAAAAGAAAACAAATTATTAAAAATGAAAGTATTAGGATTATATAACATAATGAGTTGGGCAAGACAAATAATAGTTAAGTAAAAACAATATAATAGATAATTTATATATGAATTAGTTGAGAAATCCTGAACTATATTAACAATAAAATAAATATATAAAATATGAAAATTATATGGTTATTTTACAGACAATTTGTATGCAATCAAATTAAATATTTTTGTTTTTTTAAACAAATTTCACAAAATACAATGCATCAAAATACTGTACAAAATAACTGCTTACGATAATTATTACCAACTGTGTATCTGCCGATTATTAATGGTAATAATTGATGAAGTAACATCGATTTGCATACGACTTAAAAATACATTATAGTGATGACGTTTCAGAGCAATTATGCGTTCAATGATATAACTGTCAAATA
Organism: Trachymyrmex septentrionalis; assembly: GCF_001594115.1. Lineage (NCBI taxonomy): Eukaryota > Metazoa > Arthropoda > Insecta > Hymenoptera > Formicidae > Trachymyrmex > Trachymyrmex septentrionalis. Next base: position 114,671 of record NW_017304864.1, read on the forward strand.
TTGTTAGTAGTAAATAATCAATAGTAATGACTTATAGATTCATAAAACAATTGTCTTGTGAGTCTATAGGTATACTTATATTATGAGACAATTAAAGCTACGTTTCAAAATAGGTAGCTTGTTATAACGGTCATTGTCGATAGTGTAGTTGCAAAATATTATAGGCAATATTTCAATAGCTTTGAATACTTGTTCCAGACGCGATAAACAAAAATATATATGTTTATATTTATAAAATATTGTTCTCCTAAGAACATACTTTGGCAGATCGAGAGATATATCCGCGATTGCCTACACAATAATATTATTGCTTATAAATATATCCGGACGAAAAAAGAAAGACTAGACTTTTTGGCGTTTTCTCTGCCGCTTGAGATTATTCTTTTTTGTCGTCTCTTTCACTTAGCATACAATGATCATTCTCTTAATTTTGCATGTATATTTAGACAACTCGGCGGCGGGTGACTCGTAAATTAAATTCGACTTTAAGTATAACTTAAATAAATTTCGATCATGCAAATTCGTTCTATTTCATGCTCATTCACTTTTTTAGTTACATTAGATAAAGAATGTTTAAAGAAACAACATGTGTTGTATGTGTGTATGTGACAGAAAAAAATACTTTTAAAATAATCTTACTTTTTTTATTCAAGTAGAATTAATTCATTTTCGTTTATATTATTAATAACAGGCTATTTGATTTCTTCCATTTCAAAATAGAATGACATTACTTATTCTGATTGTGAACTACTGATACTCTGCTCTAAAAATTATTCGTATGGTTCATTACACACCATATTTATTAGACAATATTAGACAATATTCTTTAATTTTTGCGGATCTACAATTAGTTCTAGAGTTTGCCCGTCGTTGAGATACGAAACGAAATAAAATATACATTAATCCATAAAATGTAGCTATTATTGCGCCGAGCTTCGACAATAAGCTACGTTGAAGGCCATATAGTCGCGAAATTCGCAATTTTTCGTATGTACATATATAAAGAGCACGCTGATTTGCGAATACTTAATATTCATGAACTAGGAATTATTGTTATATGTGTGTATATATAACACAATGTGTGTATGTACACCTGTGTATATACATATATAAGTATACATATATATATATATAT
>NW_017304864.1:115905-116824 GCF_001594115.1 Trachymyrmex septentrionalis
TTCGTGTACACACACAACTATTATAACGATTATTTATCTCTTATTGTTATTATCTGTAGCTTTAATGAAATTGTTAGAAGCGAAAAAATCCAGGTTTTGTTCATAAAATTCCACATACAACACTAAACGCACACACGCGCGCGCGCGCGCGCACGCTGTAACTGCGCGTATATGTATATGTAGATTGTATACAGAATGGACCATAAGTATGTTAATTTGTGTTAATAATTATGCGAAATGAAGTAAAAAAAGTGCCGAAACACGAAAGATAATTTATTTATATGAGAACCGAAAAAATGTTTGTATGTTAATCAGGAATGTTTATTAGTTCTCTAACATTCAGTATAATATATTACAAAAGTGCGATGTTTTGTGAAATGAATTTTTCAGCTCAATGCTAGATTGATTTTATGTTAATGTATATAAATAAAACAAAAATGTATATAGGATTGTTGAGTATAATTTAAAAATCTAAGAATGTATAATTATTTAAATATTCAACAATCTGATGATCTCCAATTACAGAATTATAAATCCGTAATTTTGATTTTCAATTTATTAAAAAATGACGCTTTAAAAACTATCTATATTTGTAAAATTGTACATTTATGTTAGAATTATTAATTTTTAAAATTAGTATTTTTATTAAATTTTCTAATGAGAAAAAGTATTAACCCTCGCGTTAAAAGTATTAACCCTTAATCCGAAAAATTACAATTACATTCTTGATTTATATTTTTGTTAAAAAAAAATATACTTAAATAATAGTCATAATGTTGTAACTGATCAATGCTTACATAAAATCCATTCACTAATAATAATTTCATAATTAAGATATAAACTCTTGCCAAATTTTATATTTTAATTATGGAATTGTTATAAATATGTTGTCATAGAAGTACACAAAAATGTTATATAT
>NW_017304864.1:117062-120417 GCF_001594115.1 Trachymyrmex septentrionalis
TATATATATATATATATATATATATATATATGTTCCATACAAAGATATTATTTATTATATAGTAAAATATTCAGCAGAAATTTTATTTTTCGACATAAAAGTTCAATTTGAAATTTATATATACATGTATATAATATAAATATATTTTTCTATACATTTATTATTGTTCTATGTATCTAATATTGATATTTTTGAAAAACATTATTGCTACGTGCATTATTTTGTTAATGTAAATTGTTAAATTGTTATAACAAATAGACATACATGTGCAACATTAAAAAAGTAATCAGTATGGCGTAAAAATTTAAGTGAAAAAATTCTAGAACAATCGGGTTAAGGGTTAATCGAAAAATATCTTAAAAAATTCGCTATCACATGTCCTACATGTATGACGATAAAGAATTTTATGTAACAAATTCCTTTGTATATAATAAAATATATGTATTATACTGAATCAAATTATTTATAAACGTACAATGCGATTTCTTTCACTTTTTAAAAACGAATCGTTTTTTAAATATACAATAATAACTATAACATAATAGATCAGTGCAATAAGTTAAAGCGACACAAACGTATATTTCGCTTCAATTTATTGCACCGTGTGCACCAGTTCAGATAGTGCAAGGATAAAGAACAGACCTATCGTCAAAAAGATGAATTATTATAATAAAAAAAAACAACAAAGATTTAACATTATTATAAACCGATATTATGGATTAAGGATTAATGTATGTAAGTTTCCTGGTACATTTTTCTATAAATAGAGAAGGCACAATAACTTTTTGATTAAATAGGCCATTGTGCGTATTGAAAATCTTTTTAAATTTCTACTGATGAAGTACGAACAATTTTTAAATTAATAAATTAATAACTAAATTTCGATGAATTGCTACAAGCAAGATAAAATTAGGATGAGAAATGTTAAAATTAATTGTTTTAAAAAACAACATTCATTAGTTCTCTACACACTCGAAAGACCTTGCTTAAATAATTGTAGCATAAAGTATATGCAAAATAAATTGTACATTATAATATTTGAATCGAGAACTTTAATCTGTGTATATAGTTATAAGACTTATGACATCCCATATAATAAATCAGTATTAAATCTTGTGTGTGTGTGTGTGTGTGTGTGTGTCGTCGCGCGCGCGCGCGCGCGTGTCGGTGTGTGCGCGCGCGCGCGCAATGTGTGTGTGTGTGTGTGGATGAACACGTTTTCCTACGAATAAAATATTATCGTTACTTTTCCGGTATTCACTGCTGTGTTGTAAATCAGTAGTGCATATAACGTATACTATAGATTTTCGATGGCAGTGAATATCGAAACGCAGCTCAAATAACGTTGGATAATATCATTGAAAATCAGAAAGAAAAAGAAAGGTACTCAATATATATTGCATATCATAGGGAGGTAGTTGTTCGTCATCAGGAAAAATATTTAAGAAAAATGTCGGAGAATAATGTATTTTAAAAAATATGTTTTCGTTGTATCCTTTACGAGTATGATGCAGCTTTTTTAATTGCTAATTAACATTTGATTTTTTATATAAAAAATTGATATAATTTATATATATATATATATATATCTGAAATATAATTCAGGATAGTTTTTACTTTCATCTATCTAATCTAAATTTTAATTCTCATACTGAAATGTAGCATTAGAAGATAAATGTAGCATTTATCTTCTTCAGTTATGGTTAAATATTACAGGTATTTTATATACGCTATTGATGATTATAGAAAATCATTTAAATATAATTTCAATAGATAATCTGATTAAGACACGCATCTTATTTCTTCAAAATAAATTAGTATTATGTGCAATTGTTCTACATTTATTCTACACTTTCAGAACTTTGTAAATATTATACAAAGTATCTCTTATCATGATATTTTTTATAAATAAATCTGTCTAATTAAAACATATTATAATAAAAAAATTTAATTGTATTAAAAAAATAAGATTAATAAGTTTTTTAATTATTTATTTTAGTCGACATATCAACAGTAATTATTACATGTACATTTTGGAAGTTACAAGTTGTGAAATTGTAATAAAAGATTATCTTTTACTTACGTAGATTTTTAAATTAAATTAAAGCATTTTACAGATTATCTCTTCTGTCTCTCTCTCTCTCTCTCTCTCTCTCTCTCTCTCTCTCTCTCTCTCTCTCTCTCCCCTCTCTCTAGCAATTCAGTTAATAAAACCTCTTACTTGATTATACTTTTCTGATTGCAAAAAAGATAATAAAGCAAATATAAACGTATACACTCTCTCACATAAACTTAAATTTAAAAAATTAAAATTAAGTTTAATTAAAACTTTAATTGTAATTTACTATTTTGTTTGTTTACATCATCATAAAACTGCAATTTATAAACAAATTAGAAATTGATAAAAAAATCTAAATTAATCGAAAAGTATAATCATTAAAAAGAAAATTTTATAATTAGAATGAATATGTACTTATTATGTCAATTGTGTGTGTATATATAGGATATCCCAGACCTACGAGATCATCTCCTATGAGCAGATGTAACGTACTAAATTGAGGTCTCTATCATTTTGGAATTTTTGCAATAACACAGGCCCACAAAAAAAAGTACCCTGTGCTGAGGTGGAGACCCAGCTATTCTTATGTATTTTGAGTCATTAAATATGAATCTGACATAAAAATAGAACTATCCAAGGCAAATTTTCAATCTAGAACAAAAATTTGCCCTGAATGGTTCTATTTTTATGTCAGATTCATATTTAGCGATTCAAAATACATAAGAATAGCTGGATCTCCATCCCAGTACAGGGTACTTTTTTTGTAGATCTATATAATCAATAAGATATTAATTTTTAAAGATCGTCAAATAAGTGAGTATCCGGTGCTTATCAAATGCAAGTGCTCAATATGGGGAAATATTTTCTTTTGTCGTTTGTAGTAAACAATTCCTCGTGTGCTTAGCAGAGTTGATAAGAGATAATTTTTTTTTTCAAATATATTTTTAATTCTTCATATATGCTTTAAATAATATTGTAAAAAAACATGTTAAAAACATCGATTAAGTATGTCTTAAACAATTTAAAACATGATTTTTAGCTACCCTGCTAACAAACCTATGATGATGGTATTATTCGCTATGCGCTTGTATTTAGCAGTAAACTGTGATTTTTTAAAATCAATATCTTGTTAACTATTGCAAAAATTGTAAAATAGAGAATTTTTTGACTCCGTCATTTTTAATTCACTCTATAAGTTAAGTTTTACCTAACTTGCTCATAAGAGAGATGCTCTCGTAAGTCTAGAACACCCTATGTGGATACATACATACACACGCACACTATATATGTATATAT